>NC_051154.1:263822432-263943323 GCF_013339745.2 Dermacentor silvarum | reverse complement strand
TGGGTTCGACGGGGATACTCAAAGAGCATACAACTGGTTGAACCATCGATTTTTCTACTGCACTAAATGAAGGAAAACAGTAGATGCTATATTTATTGGTTTCCAAGAGGCATTTGATAAGTGTCACATAAAAAATTACTTCATAATTAGAACACATTAAAAAATTCAAAATTGCCATCATGGATACAAGCCTACCTCGAAAATAGCCATCAGTTTGTTTCCTTAAATGAAACCCGTTCTGATAATGTCCTTTTTATTCTGGCATACCTCAGGGTTTCTCGTCCTCGGACCTTTTTCCTTTCTATTGTTCATTAATGACCTAGTCACCACCTTTCTGTGAATATGAAGTTGTATGCTGATTATTGTGTACTATAGACGAAAATATTTTCAGTTGAGGATCAGATGAGGTTGAACAATCAATTTGGCAAGGTCGTTGCTTGGTGTACAGCATGGCAAATAGAAATTAATTACCACAAAACAGTTTACATGAAATAACACTTAAGAAAAATCCTTTACGTTATCAGTACGGCACTAGTAAGTTCTCTCTAACAGAAGTTGCAGAATACAAATATCTGGACTATGGATAACAATAATCTGACTTGGAACAAGCACATTGACACCATTACAGGGAAATGTCTTCGTAAACTCTTTCATCTGAAGCGCCCATTAAAATTTCTACTTCACCGGTATGCATTCTAGCATATAAAACTCATTCGTCCACTATTGGAACATGGTATAATAATATGGGGTCCTTTTACCAAGCGTAATATTGAGCAACTCGAAAAAATACAAAGAAAGCCTACGTTTTATCTATTACCCTATGGTTGCGCTTCAGTTCTGAGCTATTAAGAAGTGGTCGTCGTCACAGTCTACTGTGGATAGAATCGTATTTGCCACTTAAGGTTTTTGTTCCAGTTGCTGAATGGTACTTAAAGGGTCATGAAATGGTCGGACAAATTTGTAGACACGTAGGGTACAGTTACAGTAAAACATTCGCGTCGCAATTTAAATGAGCGTCTCATATTAAGAGAGCTATGGACAATGACAGGTTACCCTCCTCCCTGGCCATGCTTTTTCTCCTCAACCGTACACCAAGTGATCGGGGCTAAGCTCCGCCTTCACTGGCTCTACGTCATGATGTGACGTGGTGTTGTCTATGTCCGGTTGTCTTGGAGCCAGTGCGCGAAGGCTCTCCAACCTCTCCGCTAGCCGCCTTGCCGTCGATCATCAGCGAGAGCGATCCAAGCAGCGGGCGTTGCGGGCGTTCTGTCGCAGCGCTGAGCGTGTACGGTATTCCGGTAACTGCAGGCGTAAACTAAAGCCCCTCCATACAACTACCGCTTTGACGAAGGATCTTTAGCATAGACGTATGTGAGCGGGCTGATCGGCACAACACTCCTGGGAAAAAAGATTTAGCATGCACGGTCCAGCCACCTGGTGATGCCGAGCTTAACCAGCAGAACACAGAGCTAATATTGCTGTAACCAAGTGTAAAACACTTTAAACATTTAAAATGACAACGTGTTCAAGATTACGCTCCTTGCTGAAAATTTGCGCCAGCAGCAAAGAATACACTTGGTTACTGCTATATAGCTCTGTGTTCGGATAAGCTTTGTGTCAGCCGTACAGCCAGCTGGTGACACAAAGCTCAACCGAACACACAGCTAATATAGCAGTAACCAAGTGCAGTACTTTGCTGCTGGCACAAATTTTCGGCAAGCAGTTCACGTTTGTGCCTCTGTTCATCCCGTAAAACGCCCAGTGCAGTTGCACTTGTGTTTACACGAATACCAGACACGCTAAACTCTATTGTCGAAGTAATCCTTTGGCGTTAAGTGACGGCCACAAACGCGTAGATGATGGCATCATTCGGATACCGACAGTCCGATGCGCTGCAGCCACTCCGCTCGTCTGCTGCCTTGTAGAGGCCTGATGTCGCAGCTTGACATATTGCCATTTGCTATGTTTGCAGGCCACAATGCAACAAGGTTGAACCATGGTGCGCGCGAAAAGACAGATCGAGACCAACACTGACCGTGCCGCTCTCGTCAACACGGAGCACGTTGTAACACAAGCAGACGACACTTCCTGTGTGCCGGAAGTGCTTTTATGGTAGTAATATTGTCCTTGTGCATTCCTCCTTCTGTTACTTTCTTTTCATAGAAACAATGTAACTAACATCTCAACTGTTACGAACAACATTTGTTCACCATAATGTTGGAAAAATGATCGATGATGCGCACTGGGTAGCCAGTCTGATAGCTTGCCCATATGCTTGTCATATGGTCAAATCGCGTCCCCTGGTCAAGGGCGGCTGAAAACCCAGCAGACTGGCATGCTGCAATCAGTAGCGATGTGGAGTTTTAAAACCTTATAATAAATTACCCGCTTTACACGGAGCACTTCTATGTGTCAATTAATGATCAGAAGGTCCTACCCTAACGACAGTGCGTTTGTACAAAATCGTTTCAAGGTCCATTTAAAAGTCAACACCATCAGATATTATTCAATATTCTTCGGGTTATGCCACTCGCAAGTGACACACTAAATTGATAACTCCTTGTTGCGACTTGAGGTAGCATCTGGGCCGGTGATCTACAGCCATAGAAATGAGTATGTTCTTGAGTAAACGCGTGAGAAAAGGGGTTTATTCTACATATTTACAGTGGCTCCAGATATGGTAGCCCACTCCATGTAGGAGCATTTTGACTGTCTGACTCGCTACATAGCTCAGCACACATGAGAACACGTCAAGGCACACACACTGAACCAAATGCGTCCGCTTATAAAGCAGTCGTCTTCCCTAGTTCCCTACAAAAGGGAATTCGATGGCCTTGATGCGGCCCATCGGAAGGGTCGTATTGTCCACAGAACTCCGCCTCTGATAGCGAACGTTTGAGGCAAGGACGAGGCAATCTGGAAACAGGGGATTCACACTCCTTCCATGGAAGTCACCGACTTGGTTTATTGCTCTCCGTGACGGTCATCTTGCCAGGGTCGGGAGAGTGACCATCATGCTGGTCCCCGCTTCCATGAAGGGTGGCCGGTTGTGGTCGCCTTTAAGTGAGGTTCTTTGTCATCGTGTCCCAGTCTGTGTGGGGCAGTGTCGCCAGGTAGGTGACGCTGATGAAAGGGGCTGCCTCGATGGTAACAACCAAAGAATACACCCTGTAAGGAACGAAGCGACTGCATGTCCGCCGGTTGCGGTTTATTGAACCAACTAATTAAAGATGGCGCTAGCGCGAGCCTTCGCCTGCGTTACAAACCCCCCTCTTCTTCTTCTATAGTTTCCAATACACTCCCGCGGCCGCGTTGCGCGTATGCGCTTTCAGAAGGTAGATACGCTGCACAGGACGTCGGTCCTGCTGGTCGATCGACAGTACTACAGATCAGAAACAATCTCTTTAGAGCACTTGAAAACATCCGGTCCACAGTGCAGTGAAGAAGGGTTGCACATAGAAGTCAGTCTTACATGAAAGAGATGATAGCACATTTCCAGGAAACGGCAGTTGCTGTCGGGGGTTTCTGGCGCCTCGAGTTGGCAGAGGCACGGTAGTGCGCGGAATGGGATACAATGACGTTCACAGATGCGGGCGTCGGGTTAAAGCATGGTAAGCGAACAACGGGCTGAATTCAGGAGCTTGGAAGTACTTCGGTATAACGGGAGTGCGGTACGAATTCCTTTTGTAGAAGGGCGGTTCTTGAAGGAAGGCGAGGAAGGACGGCGAGATGAAAGGACAGGTAGGTTTCCCAGTAACAAGGCAGCAACGTGGTTTTCGATTAAAGGCTTGAAGCTTCGAAAGGGAAGGCTGTGAACCTGCCACTACCTGCCAGTAGTTACAGTAAGCCCTGAAGGCTGGCTACTCCTGGAGCACGACATTGCGGTCGTACAACTTGCCGAATCGTTTTCTTGCGACGCAGGTTGTCGATGGGAAAGCGAACGCTGCTCCAGGCCGGTTCACCGCCTTTGTCGGTCTTGACGCGAGCCTTGAAGTTGCTTCACTTGCGGTCCAGCTTGTAGCCAAAGATGGTCAGGAAGCGCTTGAACGAGTTGGCCATGGCGGCCAGGGTAGCGGCGGACGGACCTCGCGCGGCGAGGACTACGACGAGGGCTCTGTGGGATCTTTAGACGCGAAGAGCCTCTTCGGCCAAACGCTACCGTAGTCTGGGTGCGGCCAGCTTCGTTGCTGAAGGTTTGACGAGAAAAGCCGTTGGGGCGCGCTTTCGCTGTGCTGGCATGCTTTCTTCGGCGCAACAGCTGCATTCTCTTGTCGTTTTCCGAATGTGCAACAACAACCAGACGAGCTGGCTGCTGCGGCGCCAGCGGTTGCGGTTGCTGCTGCCATCCCACCAGGATGGAACGGAAGCCCATGAATCAACCGACGGCGTCCGAGCGATGGGTGGAGCCTCAGTGTTGAGAATGTCGCACACTTTCACTTGACCGTGGCTGAAGTAGGAGTTCGAGTCGTCGGGCGTCGGGATGGCGGTGGTGGACTTGCCGTTGTCGGCGTCATGTAGCCCTGTTGGTCGATGAAGGTGAGCCTTTCGGCCGATAAAATCGGCGCAGTAGCATACGGTCGGGTCAGGGTTTTCACGTATAGTCGGGTCGCTGACGTTGTGCTGTAGCTGGTCTCGGGGCTACGGTTTCGAGCACTGATTTGCCGGTGTCTGATCTCGTGGGTTGACAATGTGGCGTGGCAGTCCCTTATGGTGTGGTCACGGTTATCGCACAGTACACAGCAAGGATGGTCGTTCGATGCAGATCCTGCGGCCAAGGCTAATGCTGGCGGTACCGGCGGTGGTAGACAAGGTCGGCATCGCCCTTGTTCCGCAGAGGTAGTTTTCGGTAGGCACCTTGGACGGGAGGCCTGGCTCTCTTCTCTGCTCTCGACTTACACCTGCAGGAACTTCATGACCTTTCGCACCTCCTCTTGCCGTGACCTCGGAGTAGCCCCGTCATCAGGCTCAGTCTCCTTCATGCATTGACGGTAGAGAATAGCGATATCTTCGTGAAGCGATCGCATAAGGACGCGATGAAGGATGACCGCGTATTCTGATGCTGGAACCTCGAGGCTGTCGAGGCAGCTTGTACGAAAATGCACCTCTTCGTAGAGTTCCCGCAGCTGCGATACGTGAGAAGAGCGATCAATGGGCGCGATGGCAAGTTAACAGTCGATGTGGTCGTCAACGAGGGCGGTATGACAGCCGAACCTCTCTCGGAGCATTTTCACTGCTACAGCGTAGTTCGCTTCCGCCAGACACACACCTTCGATTGCACGCTTCGCTGTTCCGGTTAAGTATGATCTTAAGTACAAGAATTTCTCGATGTCGGACAGCTCGCGGTTGTTATGGATCGTAGCCTCGAAATATTCCCAGAAGCCCTGCCACTCGCGAAGTTCACCGGAGAAAACGGGTACCTGTAATTTCGGTAGGGCAACTCGGTGTAACGGTGCTTGGGAACTTGCTTGAGTGGAGACGCCTTGGGTGGCGGTTTTGCTCAGAAAACCCTGTGTGGTGCTGTCTCCGGCTCTTGCAGCAGAATTGAGAATGAAGCGGACCCGGCTCATGGTGTTGCGGATCTTGTCGTGGTACTCCAGAGCGACGGTGGCTTCCTCCTCATACTCGTCACCGTCGTCCATGAGGTCGGAAATCGTCTCGTTGAGCGCTGCTAGCGCCGAGTCCTTGTCCTGCAGATCATCCAAAATAACTTGCAGGTCGGATGGCGAAGGATGCTCGGCTTGTAGCGCTTCGGTAGCGAACGAGATGAGCCTTGTAGCAGCAGCTTGAAGTACGCCTCTGCTGCGTCGCAGCCGATCCATCGTCCCGGTGCACGACGCCAGTCGTCTCCCGGGTCTCACAGTACCATAAATGTAAGGAACGAAGCGACTGCGCGTCCGCCGGTTGCGGTTTATTGAACTAACTAGTTAAAGATGGCGCTAGCGCGAGCCTTTGCCTGCGTTCCAAACCCTCTTCTTCTTCTATAGTTTTCAATAGTCCTGCCGATTCGGGACGCAACATCCTCTGGCTTCACGGATTAACTGTTATCAGTATTCTTTCTTTCCTAGAACTGTCAATGACTGGAATAATCTCTCTAATGATGTTGTATCACATAGCGCACTGTCATTGTTTGAAAGCAGCCTCACTTAACCCTGACTATTCATGGCTTTGTATAATGTGTTATGGTGCAATTTTGTCTATATTACTCTACTTGCAATTCCATTTTCGTGCATTGCGTTGTAATTATTGTTCTGCTGTACATTGACTGTTCGTTCATGACTAACTTTTTTGACGTTCTTCACTGGTCGATCTGGGGCAGGATATTTTGCTCCACGGCAGCGAATCCAAATTTCACTGGTCGAGCTGGAACGGGTTCGCACTTTCCACTGGTCGTTTCGAATCAACTCGCTCCGCATCGAATTGCTTTCACTTGCTCCACTGCCAAGGAGCGGATTCGGGCAGAAATAGGACGAGAAGTATACTTTACTTCCGCTCAGTGGGGGACGGCGATTTCGGTGGTCATGGAAACACACAGAGTGGAAGTCGATTTTTATGAGGTGTGCGCACAGACTTCCGGTACAACCAGCGCAAAAGCATTTTCGCTCTCCGCTATCAGATTACGATTGCTGAAATGCGAGCACTCACTCCAGCATTTCGGCGGCCGCTCCAGATCGACCAGTGAAAAACACCATTAGTCTCTGTACCCACCCTTCCCTGATCTTTCAGAGAAAGATCGCAATATTAAAAAAGCTTAACCTTGCACTAGGCCGTGCAACGCTTGAAACAGCAAAGCTGGGCGATCATAACCCAGCATTTTCCGGAAGTGCGCCGTGAACTTTTCATCTTATTACTCATGATGATGATAATTTCTTTTCGCGCATCTCGGATTTACGGCTGTCATTGCGCGTCGCATAGCGCAGCTTGCTACACCGACACCGCGTTCCAGGAGACCCGCTCCGTGAATGCGTCTATCTGTCTCTCGCTCTCATAGCGCGCACAACCTCTTCACGTCGCAGAGCACGAGCGTACGAACGCGCCAGCTGTGAACGAAGATGACGACGCTCGAACGCAATCATATGGTTCGCAGAAATGCATGTTTTGCAAGCGTGGCTGTTCCCTCGAATGTATGCTTTTGTGTAATTGTGGTGTTCAATGCGGCAATAAAGAAAAAAAAAGGGGGGGGGGGGCTGTATAGCCTAGTGGTTACGATGCTCGCTTTGGGACCGGGGGTACGCCTGCTCGAATCCCGCCTCAGAAAGTTTTTCTTGGTAGTTTCTTGATACGCATCACAAATTACGTCTGGCCTTAACAGCTTTGCTGTTAAAAAAAAAAAAAAATTCTTGTAGAGGCAATGGCCGCCTCAACGAGTAATTTAGATCAATTAAGGCTTAGAATTATGCTAACTGCCGCAGGCAATTTTTAAAAATTTGGTGCCGCTAAAAAAGAACACCCTGTATACAGATTCCACCTGCACATACGGGCGACCCTTATAAAACAGTGCAAGTGCAGTTTCCACACGCATAATTAAAACAATTCGCTCAAGAACTTTGTGAAAGTTACACATTATCCGAGAAAATAAAAATAAATAAATGAAGGTCGATTTGATTAGCGCACGGAAGAATCGAATTTGTCCATTTCGCTTCCGCCGCTACGCCGATAAAACTTCCATCAGCCGACGCAATGCCATAGGTCATTGCGGCGCAATGACAGACTGAGCACGTGCTGGATACGATGCTCGTGGAAATATCCCGCGACGGTATCGCGAGATATCCCCGGGCGATTCCGCCCGATAACGGTCGATGACTAACGACCCCGCCGCATCATACCCGATCGGTCGCCCGCAAGACGTGCATTGGCAAGACGCCGAAAAGAGGCAGGAAAGTGCTCGCGGCTGCTGCAAATGGAACGCGCGGACCTCCAATGGTGCCAGCTCAAGGCGCATTCTCTCACGCGACTGTCGCTATACCGTTTTCTGAATGCGAGCAGTCGGCTCCGAAGCCAATGTGTAGCACACAAAATGTTACATCACGCAACAATCGACGATATTTAGATGTCAACGTCCACCTGCCATAGATACGCATTCATCCGTCCCGACAAGGAACAGAGCGAGGGCAAAAATGTTCGTTCATTACACTGTGCTACACAGACTCACAGCGTTTGCTCCGTGGTCAACAACATTGAGCGAACGCTGCGCGAGAGAAAATTTGCGCGTGCGAAGGTCGCACCTACACGGCACTCGTTTACACGTATAAGGAACAGCATTGTGCGCAAAACGATTTCACTAGGAAACGGGGAATAAAGGGGTAACCGACCGTCCAGGCGGGATCAACGCGGGCGTCGCGAAAAAGATGCGCGCCTTTCACCACCGGCGCGAGTTCCGAACGAGACCTGCGGGCGAGCGCACACAAATTTCCGGGACTCTGCAGCAAGGTCGTCGGCGCGCGCGCTACAGGCACCGACCCCAAGAGGAACACGCGAAGGAAGGCGGACGGACGGTCATGGCCGACCCTGTCCTCCCTGGTCGCGGTCGGTGTTGGAAGAATCAATCGATCCGGATGGGCGCCGCGAAGGAGTGACAGCGAGGCCGACTGCCAGTGTGCAAGATGGGACGACAAAAAACTACACGCGACGCTTGGTGAGCAAATAGACGACTGTCACGGAGCGGCATCGTTTCGAGTCATTGACACGCCGATTAACGGGCGTCAACAACGTCGTGGTCTCCCGATGCGGCATATAGTTTCGAGATAGCGACACGCCGATTAACGGATCCAAGTGTGTGCGTCCGTGTGGTGCAGTGCGGGGCGCGACCTCGGACAGCGGGGGGGGTATAAACCGCCCCCTCACCCCTGATTAAAAGGGGCGCGGGCAATACCTGCAGTTCCCCGACCTAGGGAATTAGGGAAAGGAGAGGCTATTTAAGCGCAGGTTTTAGGCCCTGCTAATCAGTCTAGACGCTGAACCTGTAATCTGCTGAGAAGCAGTCGGGGGGCTAGTGCTGTCCAGTATCGCCTGGCCACGTCGGAGCTCGTAACTAGTTGACGTAAGAGACGACAAACCAACGTCTGCAACGAAGCTCACGGTGGTTCGCCTCAGGTTAGCTCAACCCGCTTGAGGGATCCCAGTCGGCAAATCTAGACTCCCGGGAAACCCAGCCCAGCAATCACATCCACCTCAAGAAGATCGGCCCGCCAGCATTCTTCGGGAAAGCTCTGCGCGCCGACTTAACGGTTTATGGACTTGCAGCTGCTGCCCGGCCACGCGTATGACATCGTTGTTTTCTTTTGAACTTTATTTTAGTGAACTACTGTTAGTTGTATTCTTTTATATTTGATCCACGCCCTCTTTCATGTTAATATCCACTGTTAATTGCTCGTCATATTTGTCTTCATCATTGTGTCATATTAAGTTCAGGTGCGTTAGTCTGTCTTGTATCTTTTTTATTATTTTAATTTATTAATTTGTGTATAATTATCAGCCGATAAATACCTTGTTTGTTTTTTGTTTTGTTTTTTAACTCCCGACTCTGACTCTTCACTGTGTTCGCTCGAGTACCCTCGTGTACTTGGACTTCGGTACATACGGAGCCATATTGCTTCGGGACGATAAACCTTACGAATCAATCCACCCCCCATTACGAACGAGGTCCGCCCTGCACTTGGTTCAGCGCTCGTGCAGAACTGACAGGGCAGCCCTGTGCCCCACCCGTCTGAGGAGCGCAGGGAATGCTGCCAACTCGTCGTGCACGAAGCCTGCAATGTGTCAACTAATTCGGCAAGTGCAGGCGAATCGAAAGGGCAAAATGCTGTCTCATCTCGACCTGACCGCCAATGCGCGTGCAAACGCGGTCGGGTCGGTGGTTCGAAGCCAGCAGCAGGTCGCTCTGTTGTGCCGTCTCGACGCCGGCATTTACACCAGACCGTCAGGTGCAAATGCTGTCGGGCCGGATTCGCGTCAAAACGAAACTACAGAACGGCATCGCCAGCGCTATAGAATTTCCCTACCACACCTTCGTTCCGCGTGAAAAGAGTAGAGAGAAGTGGGAAAATACGCAGTTGCGTCAGGAGCCAAAAGGGTGAGTCTACTCTCCCCGGCAGCCGGGGAGAATTTCGGAAACAAATTTCTCCCGACACTCCGCTGCGCTCGTAGTCTTTCTAACAGAAAAAAATCTTATTCAAATGTTAGAGTGTGTGATATGGCCACTTTCAGCTATGCTTCCCAGTGTCCCGACATAGCTGTTGGTTACAACAAATTTATATTTCGTGGAAAGAGGAGGGGGGTGGGTCATGTAAGTGCAAGAAAGTTTTTACGTTCCTGGTCTATAATATATATAGTTATAAGCGTTGCAAATAATTACTGAGCCGTCGATTACCCCCCCCCCCCCCCCCCCATTTTTCATGCGTCATAAGGCGTTCCTAGTTGGTTTCAGCGATGTCCTCAGTGAGCTAAACAAGACACTTCGTTTATACTTGGCGAAAATTAGAGTGTACTAGACAATGGTATTCTAGTACACTCTAGCGAAAATAAAGGGCGCGGTATGGGCACTATGTAAGTAAACTTCAAAGACAGGGGGGGGGGGGGGGGGGCATATCGCTGATTATAATATTTGCAGTAAATTACGCAAGCAAGCAATCCGGGACTTTATGAATGTGTTGTACGAACAAAGCATAATTTATTCATTTGCCCTGTGAGAACTGTTAACTCAACCGACATGAAATCTAGGGAAAGTTGAGTGGGCAGGGGGGCCATGGTTCACCATGTGTTATTGAGAAATAGGTTTGTCTTTTAAATAGAAAAATGAATGACTGACGCATTTCCAGGCTTTTTCACTTATTGTAATAGTAATTCTATATATATATATATATATATATATATATATATATATATATATGGTCAGATCGTTTGCGGTGGTAACCAACGAGCACCGCTTAACCGAGCTGTCAGATGTACGACAGCTGTCAACTATTACGCCATACAACTACAACGTCCTGCTTGTGGAATGCCAACGTACTTCGCGCCGCCCTGCAGAAAGAATATTTTGAAGCCGTGGTGCACGCCAAATGACCGCCTTCAATTGCGCGATTGCAACATGCGCCTCAACGTTGCAAGTGAAAAAGGTTAATTAGCCGGCTAGTGTTAATCAAGCTAATAAGTGGGCTGCGCTTCCAAACGCCTGCCGCTGCGAAAAAAAAACACAAAAAAAAACACAATAATCTGTCCTGCCCTCAACATTATCCCGGCTCTAACAACTTCCAAATGAGATAAAATTTGCAGTTTCTGAGTTATCTACTCAAATGTTATCCAATCAGCGCGATTATTTTTTCCGCCATTCGTTATGCGGCCTTTGTTTTATATTACACTGGTGGCAGTAATAACGAATCGAATCGGGGCCAACTTTTGCACTGTACCATATCCCATCCAGACGAAAATCCCGGTTTTGATTATTCCGGAATATTGAGCTGCGGCGATACCGTTGCATCCACCAGCACACTATCAGCGCGGCATATCAGCAAAATTAGCGTTTATCGACGCGGTAACATCATTCTGAAATCATAAACACGGCGGGGGAGAAAGAAAGGGAGGGGGGCGCTCGGGTGCAAGAAAAATGGACAGTGTTTAATTTTTAAAGAAATTATGGGGTTTTACGCGCCAAAACCACGTTCTGATTATGAGGCACGCCGTAGTGGGGGACTCCGGAACTTTCGACCACCTGGGGGTCTTTAACGTGCACCTAAATCTAAGTACACGGGTGTTTTCTGCATTTCGCCCCCATCGAAATGCGGCCGTCCTGGCGTGGATGACCTCGTGGCTCGTGCTCAGCAACCCAACACCATAGACAGTGTTTAAACCAAAACTATGACCCAAGTGGGAAGAGGAGAGGTAGGTATGGTGCAAAAAATGAAACAGCATCTCGAACAAAGGTCAGATACATACATAATACGGTGGCAATTCCAATACTGTTGGTGGTACAGCCACAAACGTTCATCCATCCGCAGGGTCAATACCCCAGACACACGGGCAAAAATAAAGTCCTTTGCAAGAAACCCCTTTTGTTACTACGAAGGACGCTTTGCAGAAAGGAATTGAGCCGATAACACACAGCAGCGCACTAACGCCTTTATGTGGTTCCTCAAATGAACGCAGCAAAAAAATTAAAAAATAATGAAATAAAATAAAAAGCACCCCTTGGTTAAAGCAGCAAGAGAAAACATTTACTGGAAGCTGCGCATGAAGAATACATTTGGTGATTGAAGACCCTAAAAACATTTTCTCCGTTTTTGATGGCTTATAATGCGCATATTCGCATTCAACATGGCGGCGCTAGCGACGTGGTGCGGGCGTTTCAGTAAATCTTCACTGTTCAACAAATCGCATTATCGCTAAAAATTAAAACATTCTCCAAAGTAAAAAAAAAAAATACTTACTGGGCACCGTAGTTATGTAACAGGTTTTCTTCTACTGATGAGTTGTGCACGCTGTATGCGAGAGAGCACCTTTCCGCTCGAAAAGTCCCCTTACCTAAAGGACTAGAGTGCCCGCGAGTCAGGGGTATTACAGCTTTCCCGCGCCCATTGTTCACTGCTTCGCGACTATCTATAGTGTGTAGTGTTACTTATAGTCACGACGAATGGCATTAAGGGGACGAAAACCACTTGCGTTCCGTTTGCGTCCCCTTATGTATATCTCTGAAGCGTTTCGCACAAGTACCCGACAATGTAACCAGACGACACAGCTGAAGCTGCAGTTCGGTTGAGGCTCATGGAAACTGACAATTACGGTATTACGCAGGAAGGAGCTGTAAATGTCAGAGCTAACGGTTAAGAAAAGGGGGGGGGGGGGGGGGGGGGCGAACGTCACATTGCGAGCAATGCTTGGCACGCACAAGTATGAGTCAGTTTTTTGCCGCGAAGCCTCGTGACGAAGCTCCGCTGAAACAGAGAGAAAACACACACACACACACACACACACACACAAAAAAAAAAAACTGCCTGTCACTCAAGTATCTGCAGCGAGCCTTGGTCGATTAAATGGTGCTTCTCGCGTAGGACACCGTTCTTGTGAGCTTCCGGGCAGTAACAAACGTGATGGAACTTTCGGATATTCACCGTGACTTCCTATCGGCATGTTGTGTTCTCTTGACGAGCTCGAACATCAGTCACTCGCGCAGCCGGGACGACAACGATCAACTGCTGCAATGGGCGAAAATGCGCATTCTCCAACGCGGCTCAGCCGCGCGAGCAATAACAAGGCAAAGCGCGGAGAACACCAAGGCAACTCCTTTCTCCGCACGCAGCCGCCGAGGCGTTTGCTTCGAAGCTTTAACCCAATTCCACCTGGACGACACAGAACACGTGCATTGAAATGTGCGTTGTACGCATGAAACGTGCGGGTCAACAACTATAGATGGATTTTCGTTCGAAAGCTCTCCATCCAAACACGTTAACCAAAGCCAAAGGAACATAAACGGTTTGTCGTGCCTGATTACCCGTTCCTTGTTTATTTTCTTCCTTTTTAACCTTCATGGCGACGGTAGCTTTGTTTAGGCCGTTTCTACGTACGCAATGTTTGGGCTCAGCGGTCATCGCTAGCAGAAAGCGAGCCGATAGTTAAAGCGACACAAACAACAACCAAGCAAACGAACGACAAGCCAGGGCTAGCGACATCCACGTTTGCAACAACTAAGTGCGTGTTTGACCGCACTGTTTGCATGAATGCCAACACCAAATAACACATCTTACTCGTTTCGGTCAGAGGAGTAAGCTGTGTTACCTCTTGGCAACTCTTGAGCATGGGCACAACGGTAATGGTAAACTTGGCAGTAGGCAGTTCCTTCGCAGAACGCAAACAGGCCATCGGTTTTCACGAAAACACCAGCACGCACACAACAATGCACAGTACAAGTAAAATACGATCATGCTGGCTTGATCACCTTAGCATTTCGGTCAGCACCGCATGACACACCACTACATTTTAATCCGTTAATTCAAAACACGTAAGGCACCCGGCGGCTGGGCGAAGTACATTTTCCTTCGTTGCTGAAGTCACTCAAAGTTGAGGGCTGAGGCTACTTAGACAACGCCGCAGGACAAGCGTGGGGCTCATTTCTGCGACAAGTGAGGCTGGGAATAAACGATGAAGTAGTCGGTTGAATGTCTTTAATGGTGCTTATGAGAGACCGACATTCTATAAGTGCAAAGGATGAAGAGCACCAAGTCAGATAGCAAAACAGCGTACGGAGCTCAGTTCTCGGTGCATCGTCCAAAAGTTTCTACCGCAAGTTGCACCGTTTAGACGCAACGCGTGCTCATCAGCAGAAGTGCAAGAACGGACACTCACCCAGAGCTCCAGACCCCAACTCATGTTTTCATTGACGAATATCCAGCGTGCAGTTGCAAACGATGTTTTCGACGAATAAACGCTGAGCAGTATCACAGCAGTTTGAGCCACACCTCACGTATACGTTTCAGAGCTTCAGATGCACGTCTGTTCTTCCATTTCGACACAAACACCAGCCATCATTTTGTGACACACGCAGGGGCAGCTCTGACTAAGATGGCTGCCAATCGCTGACTGGCCGCGGCCTCTGGCGGCCGCTATATACAACACGGATTCTTGTGGAAACAGATTTGTCGACAAAATGTTTCTTTAATTTTATGCAAAATACCGTAACAAAATTTTGTTCATTTCAAGATACCTCCGTCACTCCCAAAACAACTTTAGGCAAACTCAACGCTTCTCCATGGTTACCCGACGTCCCCTTGCCGCGAGCCGGCGAGGACAACTGCGTCGTCTGCTACGGCGGCCGCCATTCTCATGCTCATCCCGCTCGGAGAAGTGCACTATTCTAGGCACTATAAGTGCACTGCGTGAGCGTCGCGCCGAGCCTATCGTTTGCATCGGGCGGCTACGTTCACTTTATTTCCTTTCTTCAAAGCATACATGAAGGAACTGCACAAAGCAGTTGCGTTGTACACATACGAGACATACACGAAGCTTCTCGTCTCGTTGTACACATATGAGACCAACGCATTAAAAAAAAATTATTATTAAAGCCAGAAGATGCGTCGGTAATTCTGTTGAATCTGCCTTCCTCATTATAAAAGATTATAAAATGTGCCTATCTGTGATTGAAAACTAGAAAAGCTGAAGGAAAAAAAAAAGTTTATCTACAGAGAACACGTTGATACATAAACAGGAACATTAGTTTCACGTTGCCTACTCCAGATGTTCATTTCCCTCTTTCAATGCATCTGGCTGAGTTCGTGGTCGCTCAGTATTTGCTACCGAATAAAATGACCAAATAACATTAGATAAGCTAACTCTGTTAGCAACACAATAAATTGCCCAAATCACACGATCCCCTCATGCATGCATCGCAGCAGCAGTAAGCTAAAGGCAGATGACGCGGGCCGAAAAAGGGGATGGCAAAGAATTGGGTGCTACTGTGACATAGTCTCTCTTGATTTTTACGAGCCATGGGAGCCTTCTTTTCGGGTATGTAGGAATGTAAAAAAATCAACAAACTATTTTTTTCTAGAATGCCTGCTGTGTTGGGCGACGCGGTGGCCTGGCATCCTGCGGAGGGAACGCTCTCAGTGCCCACCGGTTGCATGGCAGAGAATGGACCAAAAAAAAAAAAAAAAAAAAAAAAAAAAAATGGCGGGGGTGCATTTTGCACGGCACTCCTACAAGAGGTGGCACCACCCTACCTTAAGTGGGATTCTGCGCGCTACGCCCTCTAGCACGCGCATCGAGGCGCCACAATCGTTGTAGCGCGTTATTTCCCTTGGTAGCTTTTGTGGATGGTAGCGTTTTGGCGTCTGTCCGTGAATGAGGCTGCAATGTCTGTGAAATCGTTCTTAAAACCAATGATAAAGCAAAGTGAGGTGATCATAATTTCGGACGATGAGGAAGGACAAGATAGCGGGGATACAAATGTTAGTATTGGCTCACGATTTGTGATGTGCTGTACTTCGGACGCGTCTGTCACTTAATGAGGCAGTAATGTCGATGAAGTCGTTCTTAAAACCACTGATAAAGAAAAATGAGGTGATCGTGATTTCTGACGATGAGGAAGAACAAGATAGCCGGGCTATAAATGTTAGTCTTGGCTCACGGTTTGTGATGTGCTGTACTTCGGAAGTCGGGAAGTTGCATATCGTGCTTCGGATTTCCCGGCGTCTGCGAGCAGCCAACTATTTGCTGTGTGGTAACGATCTTATTTTTCTGAAAATAGTGGCACCAAAAGTTTGGTTATGGTATGCTTGTGACCGTACGTAGAATATCTCACGCGGTGATTGCAATGCGTAAAACATATTAACGTCTTCTCTTTTAGGTGGCTGGAAGCGTCCTGAACACGCACGGCCGTACAAGTAGCACTGCGTCGGATTGGGTAAGTGCGGATTCATTTACGTGCATGTGTGTAAATAATTGCGATAACCCCATCTATCTTCGAAGTAATTACATTGCTCTGTTTAACGCAGTTTTTCGTTGCGCGAGAACGCATCTGCGTCTCCGAGATCTCGATGTGCGTCTCCGGTCAACGCTATGCAAGATCGAATGTTTCGCTAGTAAAACTGAATTGACTCCCTCGAATCACATCACAGAAATGTTTGTTCCCACCTGCGGAATGTCAGTAAGTTGCCCCAAGTCGACGGACGTGTTGTTCTGCGGATACCGAAACGGGTGTCTAACCGGACGCACAGGCCTTTCGTACTGACAGTAGCGTCTGGTCACATAAGCCCAGCGAGCGGAGGAATCGTGTATCTTATTGGAAACGTTGTACATTCACGCAGCCCTATAGCCAGCGTTAAACTCAACGCAAGCGTTTTCACGTTCTGCATATATAAATATATAACTGTGCATGCCGTATGTGTAACGCTCGACGTAACGTATATGTAATGTAACGTGTATCTAACACTCGAACGCGTGAAAGCGATCGGGCAACGATTCGCTTGTTCAAGCTAGCCATGAAACGGGCGTCAGTATGTTGCTGTTCAGAATAGCGTTACGTTTCCATCGTAGCCCAAACTGCTTGCGTCGGCGGATCTCGTAGGGAGCTGAAAGAAGCCGCAACGCCATCAGGCCAGCGCCAACGCCATAGGGCCAGCGCCTGGTGCCCTACCAGTGCACGACGACACGGTTTTTGTGCACGACGACACGATGTACAGTTTCTTCACCTTGGGGAGTGCTGCTTTATTCTTTCCATAAATAGCACTCTTCCAAAAAGTTGCTGTGATAGGAGGAGGATGCACAGGCCTGCATATATTTGCAATATAACTGAACATACAGGGTGGATAGATTGAACTTCTGGGAACTTTGGTGAAATGTGTTGGCATTTGCATTGAGTTGGAAGACATGTAGATAACATGTAGTGGACCTCTGTGTACTGTGTAGTATGTGATAAATTTTCTTTGTCTTTCAGAGTGATAAGTCTAATGCCACACCACCTTTACGTGAAGCTCAAACGGTGAGTGAGTGACTGTGAGGTCCACTTTTCAGACTGTCAGAATAACTTTTCACCGTGCCAACAAACTAGAACCTAATACAAGCATGCGACTAACATCTGTGTAAAACATGCATTAAATGTGCGCTATCTTTCAGAATGATAAAATCAAAGTCGCACAAATTCTAGATGAAGTTGTGAGGCTAAGTTACGGACAGTGTCACTGCTGTCACCCGTTCGCCGTCGACGTGAAGTCGATCGACGGGGTATACAAGCCGGTTGGTCGTTCTGTACTCAAGCGAACGCAGTGAAAGAGTAAGAGTCGGGAGTAAACAAAAAAACTAAATATTTATCGACTGATAACGATACACAAATTAATAAAAAAAAATTGTGCAAGACAAACTAACACACCTGAAGTTAATCAAGCTCAATGATGACGACAAGGAAATAAGACGACCAATTAACCGTCAATATAAAAATGAAACAGGGCGCGGATCAAATATACAAGAATACGCTTAACAGTAGTTCACTAAAACAAAGTTCAAAAGAAAACCAATGATGTCATAGGCGTGGCCGAGCAGCAGCAGCAAGTCCATAAACCGCAAAGGCGGTGCGCAGAGCTTTCCCGAAGAATGCTGGCGAGCCGATCTTGTTGAGGTGGATGCGATTGCTGGGCTGGGTTTCCCGGGAGTCTAGATCTGACGACTTCCCTCAAGCTGGTTGAGCTAACTTAAGGCGAGGAGGAGGAGGAATAAACATTTTATTGAAATAGCAGACTAAGGTTCTTGCGGGTGAAGCCCCTATTCCAGGGCCCCACTGGCTCTAGCGGCTCGTTCGGCTTGGTCCAAGGTTGCCTGCTGGCTTCCCAGGTCCTGCCGGGCGTGTCGCGCCTCCCACGACTTTTCAAGTTCGTTGCGTGTGATGAGGGGTGAGTTTCCCTCTGCTGGTCTTTGTTTGCAATGCCAAGTGATATGCCGGCCACGGCGGCTGCATTTTGATGGGGGCGAAATGCAAAAACACCCGTGTACTTAGATTTAGGTGTACGTTAAACCCACCCCAGGTGGGTTTTGGAAATTTGGACCACCCCAGGTGGTCCAAATTTCCGGAGTCCCCCACTACAGCGTGCCTCATAATCAGATCGTGGTTTTGGCATGTAAAACCCCATAATTTAATTCGTTTTAATTAATGCCAAGTGATATCTTTGAGGGTTGGTGTGTTGCACACTAAGGACAGCAGTCATCGTATTGGGACGGGTGTATTTTGCTGAGTGTGTGTATGTTGGGATATGTGTTCGTTTGTAGGTGTCTCCAGTCCCTGGATTGCCAGCATGTGAGTTTAGGGTGGGGTGGCGCCATTGTCTGCCTGACGCGTCTTTCCCTATCGAGCATATCTCGCGGCAGCGTAGGTGTGAGGTATTCCTCCCGGGTCGATGTGTCCACGGCTCGGAAAATTAGGCCTCGAGCCAGGCGGTCCGCCCGTTCGTTTCCCTGTACACCTTCGTGAGCGGGGCACCGTGTGATGATGTCTTCTCGAAAGTTGGTTCCTGTGTGCCTAGGACGCTCCGAGGGAGGACGCCCCTTAGAAACAGTGCGGCAAGCTCTTGCAGATGTGCGAGAACATGTGCAGGTTGCCTAATGCCCTATGCCGCTCGTATGGCTAGTGCTATGGCTGCCGCTTCGGCCACGGCCGTGCTCTTGGCGTGAATCGTAGCCGACGTGATTGCTTGGTTCCCTCTAGTGACAACCGCAGCAAATGCTCTCAGCCTCGAGGGGTAGGGAGTTGCATCTGTGTAGTGAGTATTTGGGTCGTTGCGTAACCTTTCGGGGGGGGGGGGGGGGGGGAGTGCCACCGCTCTAGCTCGTGTGCAGCCGGCGTTAAACATGGGGTGCATGTTCTTGGGTATTGGGTCCACGTGTATGCGTTCCCTGTCTTGTCTGGGTATTTGGTGCGTCTCCTCGCCGCAGAATTGGGCTGCCAAGGGGTAGTGAAGTCTCTGTAGTAAAGCTCTATCTTGGGTTGAGTCTCTCTCTCTCTGCGCGATCAAGACTGCTGCGGCGTGTTCATCGTATGTATTGTAAATACTCAGACTATCCAGACACTCTGCCAGTGCAGTCAGGGAGGCCTAGTGTAGCTTAGTAGGCAGTGTGTATGAGTACGTTGGCCTGCTCTGCTTCACATCTGCGTGAAAGCTGCTATGGTAGCGCGTATGTAATGCGGCTGATGACGAAGGCTTGTACCAGTCTCCTGATGTCGTCCTCCTTCATGCCATCCTTACTGGGGGCGATTCTTATGAGTCTCGATACACTCCTGGACGTATGTTCGAGTTTGTGTAGCGCTGACGATACGCTGCCCATCTCCTGAATTAGCATGCCTAGCACCCTGAGCTCCTGCACTTGTTTGATCTGACTTCCGTTGATCTCCAGATTGAGGATGGGGGAGCGTGTCTGCTGGGTGTTTTTAGATCTGATTTGTATAAATTCTGATTTTTCCGGTGTGCATCTCATGCCTGCCCTCCTCGCGTGTTCGTTAATTGTGTTATCACTCTTTGTAGAGTGTCTTGTCTGTGCCTGTAGGACCCCTTGGTCGCCCAAAGGGTGACGTCGTCCATGTAGATGGCTACTCCAAGTTCCGGGTCATCCTCCAACGCTAGAGCCAATTTCTGCATCCCTATGTTGAAAAGTACTGGGGAGAGTATAGAGCCCTGTGGAGTGCCCTTGTTGGTCACGTGAATCTTGTCCGATCTTAGGTGGCCCAGCCCTATGGACGCCGTTCTGACTTTGAGAAAACTGTGCACGTAACTGTAGATCCTCTCCACACAGCCTACCACTTGTAGGCCAGTGAGTATGTTGTCAAACCAAGGCAAGCAGGATTCTGTTTATGGTTCTGGGTGGTGGGTTGAGAACCTCGTCCTGAAGGAGGAGGAAGACGTCCTGCGTGGAAACCTCATTTCGAATCTGTACATCGGATTTGGTAGGAGTTCGTTGTCCGTCTCCCAAGCCGTGTTTGGATGATTTTTTTGAAAAGTTTGCCAAGGCAGGAGGTTAACGAGATTGGTCGGAGGTTCTGTAGCGATTTTGGTTTCCCCGGCTTAGGTATTAAAATGATCTCAGCTTCTTTCCATTCAGGTTGTATGGACCCTCTTATCTTCCAAACCGTGTCGTTGGAACAGCTGCATTAGTTTCTCTAAAGCTTCGGTGCCCAGGTTTCTGATTTCGGCGTTTGTAATACGATTCAGTCCAGGCGCCGTGTTCCTCTTGAAGGACAGCGCTGTAACATATACTTCTGAAAGGGTGGGGTTCGTCAAGGGTGGGGTTAGCCGGTCCCGTATAACTTGGTGTGGTGGTTGGGATTACCCTTTCTCCCACATACGTGTTTTGGAGCTCGTTCAGTTGCGTCTCGTCTGAGCCTGCGTAGTTGTTAGCTATGCGTCTCAGGGCGAGCGTCGTTTCTCCGCGTGGTTGCAGGGGTGAGCATACTGCAAAGGGTTGCCCACGTGCTTAGAGTGCCGCGGAGAGAGTCGCAGAAATTTTTCCAGTTCATAGTGCACAGCTCTTGCGAGTACACATTGACTGCCTCCGTGAGTTGTGCTACGCGCTCTCTAAGCTTTCGGTTGTGCCACTGTTTCTTCCATCTTTTGGTAAGGCTTCTTGTTGTTTCCCAAAGGTGGCTTAGATGGTTGTCGACCACTGGGTTATCCTGTGTAGTTTGAAATTGTGTAATGGCTTGTTCTGCCGCGTCTCATAAGTACCCCGTCAAATCTCGTATCGTGTTGAAGTTCGGGGCCTCCAGTTTGGCATTCCGTAAATTTCTTCCAGTCTGTCAGACATGCCGTGCCAATCGGATGCCTTATTTTTGCCATTTGAATGGAGAAACTGAGAATGTAATGGTCACTCCCCAATGTCTCGTCTAGGTTAGTCCATAGTGACTTCTCTTTCATCACTTACGAAAGTGAGGTCAGGGGCCGTAGCTCTTGACACGCTATTTCCCAGTCTGGTGGGCGAGTCAGGCTGCGTGACGAGGATCAGATTGTGAGTCTGAGTTGCCTTCAGTAGGCTGGTACCTTTGGCTGTGTCCCTTCTGTAACCCCACTTCATGTGCCAGGCATTGAAATCCCCTAGCAATACTACTCTATCACCTCATTTCGCGGTGTTCATGATGTGTAAGATAATTGGTGTGAAGTCCGCCTTGTGTGGTCTTGTGGCGAGCTGTATACATTTGCTATGATGTTCTTCGGGCGACCTCGCTTTACCGGCCATATCGTGGCTATTTGATGTGGTATTTGAATCCCTGGTATAGTTTCGACGCTCACCTCGAGGTCCTTCCTAGCCAATATTGCCGTCCTCGTGTGATCAGCGTTTTTGTGGAGTGTGTATCCTCTTATTGAGCGTTTCGGTTTGCCTGCTTCTTGAAAGCATATAAGATCTGGTGCAATTGCCGCTGCTTCCACGAATTGTGTCAGTGCTGCTTCTTCTTTGTGCAGGGAACGGCAGTTCTGCCGTTCCCTGCAATGGTGTGACTGCGTGTGTCACACCATTTAGTGTGAGCGTGGTTATGCGACGAATTCTCTCTGCCACTTCTTGTTCCGAGGTTGATATGATGACTATGTTCGATCCCGGCTTTATCCATAACAGAAAGTGCTCACCTGTTACGGTGTGTTGGTAGGCGGATGAGACTGCCGCAGTCATCTCCGGGGTGGTGATTGTTCGTAGTGGTAAGCTCTGGTGGGGTCGAATCACTATATTGAAGTCGTCTTTCGGAAACGGCGGGTATTTGATCCCCTTCCTTTTCCTTCGGGTTCGCAGTGGGTTTTCCTCTGGTTTCCGTTCTTCGGGTTTTCTTAGTCCCTATTTCTTCTTTCTTGCTTGTTGTTTTCTTTGCCGCATAGCGAGGACGGTGTGCCAGTCGTCCTCGGTAGTTGTTCTTTCAATAGTTTCAGAGTTCGCTTGATGCCGTCGGTCTTGCTCGTCGAAGGTCCGGTAAGGTCTATGTCCTCTTCCGTTGAGCAGAGGAACGCCCATCGGCATTCTTTGTGTCAAGCACAGATGCCTGGGCCATCGTCAGCGTCTGCGTTGCCGGCATCACTGGTGCAGCTGCCAGAGTCTCCTACCTATCGGTAGGCTTGGCGCGGCTGCCACATAGTGGAGGGCTTCTTCTGATGTGGTGGTGTTAGTAACGACTCCCGGGTCACAAAACTGGTGTCCACAGATTCCGGGTGACTTCACGAGTCAAATGGAGTCGAACTTTTCTGGGTGTTTAGGGCAGAACACACCAAAAAACATGGAACTGCGAAACGCGATGTGAGTGCCTCCGCACTCCTTGACGCCACCTCAAGTTTAGGTGAACTACCGTGAGCAACGTTGCAGTTTGTCGTCTCATACGTCAACTAGTTACTCGGAGTTTCGACGCGGCTAGGCGGCCCAGGCGATACTGGACGGCACTAGCCCCCCCGACTGCTTCTCAGCAGATTACAGGTTCAGCTTCTAGACTGATTCGCAGGGCCTAAAACCTGCGCTTAAATAGCCTCTCCTTTCCCTAGTTCCTTAGGTCAGGGAATGGTAGGTATGGGTGACAGTTCACCTAATTATCTCATGACTCCCCCAAACATCTTGGCCGTGCCTTTTTTAATCAGGGGCGAGGAAACGGATGTTTCCCCCCCGCTGTCAGAGGTCACGTCCCCACACTGCACCACACAGACACACACGCACACACTTGGGTCCGTTGACAAGCACAGAAAAAACAGCAGCCGCCGGCCACACAGCGCCCATTAATCGGCGTGTCGCTGTCTCGAAACTATGCCGTACCGTGGGACCATGACTTTTTTTTTGGCGCCCGTTAATTGGCGTGTCACTCTCTTGAAACGATGCCGCACCGTGAGACCACGACGTGAAACTATGCCGCTCCGTGACAGATAGTGATCTGCTCTTGTAAAAAAACAAATCTAAATAAGATTTTTCACTTTAGTAAGAGAGAATTGTTGCTTTACACTCTTTCAGTTATTCTGTTCAGTTTTTTCTTTTTTTAAGGTGAGGAAGCACGAGTCCATGACTGCCTTCACTTAAATAGAAGCAAACTTGAATTGAGCTCTACAGCAACAATTACCTCGGCTAGCACAAACTTAAGCATGCACATATTTAAAATACAAGTGCTGTTTGTCTCCTTTGCACGTAACATGTTAGCAACCATGGTAAGGGCTTTCTATAGGAATGGAGGGATTGAAGTGATACTTTTTCTTAGTTGAATCAGCTGTGGTCGCATAGCTTCTATGACATTTCACTGACCTCCTGAGTTATAGTGTGGGTTGCTGCTGTTTCTGAAATAGCTGTTGAGCACACTGCAAGGCCAGTTTAAGCTGCCAAGTGATTTCACTAGATTTCTAG
Organism: Dermacentor silvarum; assembly: GCF_013339745.2. NCBI lineage: Eukaryota > Metazoa > Arthropoda > Arachnida > Ixodida > Ixodidae > Dermacentor > Dermacentor silvarum. Next base: position 263,919,506 of record NC_051154.1, on the reverse strand, counting down.
ATTTAGCAGTGGTTTAGCAGGATTAAGTAAGGGATTTTCCACCTTGGAAAATTCAGCATGAACAAAGCAAAGAGCAGCAAAAAATGCACATCTGATGGGAATGGTAAAAAAAAAAAATACACCTGGCGCAGTGCCTGAGGATTGTGTTGGAAAAGTTGGCACATGTCAGTTCCACGAGAGATTGAAACAGGTGGTATATTTGTAATCTTTTTTTTTTTTTTGGTAATTTTTCACATTATGCACACGTGGTGAAATAGTGCTAAACTTCTACTTGTTTTTAGAGAAAGCTATTAATGAACGGGAAAAAAATTGTCAAAGGTCGTCGGGCAACGACGACAATTTAAAGAAATGTGCTTTTTTTTGATATTTGCAACATTGCACTATGCCATGCAAGTATAATATAGAAAATACCTTTATTTCCAGTGCAAATATAAGTAATGGGGAAGTAGCTCACGGAGTTTTCTAGGTTTGTGAACAAAGTAACTTTTCTTCTTAAATTCCTGAAAGCGCTGCATTTTTCAAATGCACTTGCAATTAGGGCTCTGTGCCTACTTCTCTGTACATCCCAGCTTGTTGCGATTTACAGCAGAGATAGGCCTTTCGGTAAATCATGTAATGATTACTTAAATAAAATGCACAATCCTGTGCATTTTTATTCTAATTTTTGAATACATTTTTTTACTCAGAACATAAAAATTAAACAATTTACTTTATTGAAGGGTCTATAAAAAAAGCCCCCCCCTCCCCCCCTCTATCTTGTTTCTTGTGAAAAGGTAATACAAGGACATGCCTCCTTCTCTCCCGAGCTTTGCTCAACGGTAAGAATGAGGTCATTGCAGTCGGTGGAAATTGGTTTAAGAAAGGAAAAGAACTGTTTCAATGAAATGCACTTGCACAGTTCGTGACTTCAGTACAGCGCCTGATATTCCTTGTCAACGGGCACGTTTATAGCCTTCCACTCTTTCTTTCTTTCTTTTTTTTTTTTTTTTCAGATAAGTACCAAAATGGAAGCTATGAAAATAGACAGTGGGCTAACGATGCTTGCCTTCAGCAGTGTGTCTGTGTGCCTTGTTCAGACAATGTCGAAACATAGACGACATTGAAATGCATATGTGCAGATGATAGTAAAGACAGCAAAGCCCATCTGTTCAGAGGATAGCGAGGTGTGCAGCTCTGCGAGTAAGACATATGCAGCTTGAAACATCTGAGCTTTATGTCTTTATGTCTTTGAAAACTTTTTATTTAGGTTACCATGTGTACTTCGTGGTGGTTGCAGGTGCTCGGTCTAGCATGAGACCTGAGTCGTGAGATCTTTGCAGCTCTGCATGCTTTCAGGCATGGTTCAGGTTACCGGATACAGCCACTTGAGGGTGGTGCCCTGCGTCTCTGCAGTTGTGTAAACAGAAACCGATCAGCTTGCTGGGGTGGGACATAGCACTTAGGGTTCGAAAGCACACTTGATTTTGGTTCTGCGACCGCTCCTGCATTCGCTCGCAATGCAGCTATGACCAGACCATACAGCTGCGGCAGTTTTTTGTGCAGACTACCTCATGGTGGCACAAGAAGAAAATAGTGTTTCAGCGAAATTTCCGTAGCGTTGAAGATATTGGTGTCTCTATGTTGTGGAAGGCCTTGCATCAAAGTGCGCATCCAATTAGAGATGGAGATCAGATCTGGTCAACACTGCTTCAAGCGGTACACAGATTTGGTCAGAGCCTTCTTGCACTCTGGTGATGCTGGTGATGTCTTCGTCTCTGGGGAAGCGACGGTTGCTGAGCTGAACAGGTATATGGAGTCCACTGATGTTTCACCTCCGAAGCTCTCCAGTAGTCTTCTTTAAATACAAAGAAAAGCTTACGCAAAAGGGAAGCAGAACAAAATCAAAAGTTATATTGCAGTCAAAATTCGATCAGGAGTCGCCACTCTTTTTGGGAGAACCGATAGCCCTGGACCCTCATGGAACAATTATGATGACTGCCTTGAATGGTTGGGAAACTTGAGGAAAGCCTATGAAGCATCTACATCTTATCAAGAGCACCTACAATTGTTGACACTGCTGCCAGCGAACCTGGATCCATGAAAAATCCAGATTGCCATGCCAAGTTTATCATGGTACATGATTCACAAGGCACGAAGTTGGTGTGAGAAGCACAGCCTGTGGACAGCCCCAGATCCACTTCAGAGGTCTCGTTTAAGCTGTGCAGACTGCCATGGGTTACTACACAAAAAAGCAGTATGACTGCGCTTGACATAGCCAAAACAGGAAAGACATTGTGGGTGTTGGTTGTTGGTGAAAAGCAGCACATGCCCAGAGGATTTATGATTCGCTCAATATGAGAGGCCTATCGTGTGTTCAAGGTGGCTAATCTAGATATTTCAATGGCATTTTCCAAGTTTTATTCCCTTTGTTTGAACACGGCCGGACTCGACTCTCCTCTCCTCCGCGCTCCCTTACGGCCTTTGCAACGCGACGGGAGTCAATGGAATTTTTTCTGACGAGTAGCACGATGGCTCGCCGCAAGAGGTCGCTACCACCTCACCGTGTTCGCGGGAGCGAAGGCAGCGAAGGGTCGCGCGGGCTTCGTTTTGCTGCTGCCATTTTCTTCAGTAGCTGCTGTTTGATGCTGCTGTCCCGACTGGTGAGATTCTTGTGCGCACAACGTCCATCAGACTTGCCCGCTGATGCCCACGACATGAGTGTGGACTAGAGCACTGCACGAGCCGCTTTTTGCGGCCCGGGCCCGGCCCGGGCCCGTTTTTACATTGGGCGGCCCGCCCGAGTCTGATCAAAACTTTTATGGCGAGACCCGGGCGGGCCCGCCCGGGCCCGGAAATAATCTACGTTACCCGCCCGGCCCGTCCCGCCACCCCTTTACATTAAGCCCGAGCCCGATTTGAAACTGGCCCGAACCCGGCCCGAGACCGAAAAATACATGTTTTTCAGATTTGAGAAGCCCGAGAATAACTCGCAGAAAGCCCGAGCCCGGCCCGGGCCCGCGTCAAAAAACCTGAGCCCGGCCCGGGCCCGGGTCAAAAAGCACACGCCGTGCCCGAGCCCGGCCCGAGCCCGTGAAAAAACTGCTCTACCCGGCCCGGCCCACGGGCCGGGCCAGGCCCGGGCTTTCGGGTAAGCCCGAGCCCGTGCAGTGCTCAAGTGTGGACTTGCTCCCTGCAACCTTGGTCTGCTTTTGTGGGCGCAATTACCTCACCACTTCTGTGCTTGACGACGGCGTCTGAAGCAGCATACCTATATCACCGAACCCTCGTGTGCTACCTACTGTGTGTCAGCTTTTGCAGCTGAATGTGTGAGCTTTCTCCGTGGGATCGTTGCAAGCATGAAAGCGTCGTTTCTTCCTTCTGCCTCAATTGCGATCACTGGAGCCATGGTGTACTGTTGTGTGCCATTTTGCAAATCCCAACAGGGGAAGACGCCGGGTGTTTCCTTTCACCAATTTCCTAGCGATGCGGAACTGTGTTCTAAGTGGTGAAAAAACATTTCTCGTGAAAATCTCGTCATCAACGACAAGTCCGCATCAACTGTAGTGTGTAGCAAACACTTCAATGAGAGTGATTATGTTCCCGGATGCCGAATACGGAAGTTGCTTGTGGGAGTTGTACCGACCGTCTTCGAACTCTATCCGTCCTACATGGTGCCAGCTGCAAAGAGACCGCGTAAGGACCCTGCATATCGTGACCCCCCAGCTCCTAGAAATTCATCAAAGCGAAAAGCAGAGTCGCTGTTGCCTATTCATGAAGATTTTGGTGCCAGGGAGGAGGTAACCGAGGAAAAACAAAGTGCTTCAACACAAACCAACAGTAACAACGCTCACGGATCTAGTTACTATCTTGTCATTATGAAAAGGCTTCGGGCTCAAGTTGCCTACCAGCGCTCGAAGTGCGCGGGGCTCCTGAGAAAGCTTGCCATAGACAAAGAAAAGATGAACAAATACAACGATGACAAACACTATATTGCCGTCAAAAAGATCGTTGCCGATTCCCAGAAAGGTGAGAAAAGGGCTGTTTTTCTCCGTCACCAGATTGAAGTCTATGGCAGTAAACGACCGTGTTATTCTGAAGAAGTTGTCAGAGAGTGTGTGATTTGGCGCTTCCTTTCGCCAAAAGGTTATGATCACGCCCGAAAATCTGACCTCTTGACACTGCCGGCGAAGTGTACGCTTCAGAGGTACGTGGGCCCAAGCCTAACGTCTTCAGGTATGAGTCCTGCCATGAAGGAGAGGCTGATCTTTGAGGCCTCGATGCTCAGCAGCAAACAGCACATGGCGTCGTTGATCGTAGACAAGGCTGCCATTAAGCCAAAATGTGTGTATGACAGAAAGGCCGACACAGTTTTTGGTCTCAAAGACAAACCCAGCAACAGTGCGGCAAGCAGCTCGGCAGAGACTCTTGCAAATAGAGTACTGTGCTTTGTTCTGCATGGTGTGGCGAATTCATACAGGATACCATGTGCCTACTACTTTACTGTTTGAAACAGCTGAGTGGGAGAGACCTGTTTGCCTGGACCAAGGAGGTAATCTCTGCTGTGGAGTCCTGCGGATTCGTAATTGTCAGAATCGTTACAGATAATTACTCAGCAAATGTCACTATGTTTAAACACATGGGAAGTGGATGTTTGTCTTCAGTAGTCCCCCATCCTCACGATTCAAATAGTCATGTTCCTGAGTTTTGACCCTTGTCATATCCTCAAAAACATACGCAGCCAGTTCCTGGAACGTGAACTTACAGACGGCACAGAGGTCATTACTGGGAAGTTCGTACAGAAACTTTATGAATTTCAAAAAGACAAAACCGTCAAACTGGCAAGAAACTTGACCAGGAAGCACGTTTACCCGTCGAACTTAGAAAAAATGAACGTGCTCCGCGCAGTTCAGATATTCTCCCCGCAAGTGATTGCAGCGTTGTGTCATCTCCAGAAGAACCGGTGCGGCGACCCAGCTCTTTACAGTTTCAGAGGAGTGAGCCCAACAATATTGTTCATGAAGATGATGAAGCAATGGTTCGACGTCCATGACACGGTGTACAGTGGCAGTGACAACAAGAAGCCGATCTCTGATGAAAACGACCACAGAATACTATGGCTGGAAAAGGATTTTACCTGTTACGTGAGGAATATTCAAGAGGAGTCAATTGCATCAGGAAAGGGTGAATTCACAGATGAAACGTACCACGCCTTGCTGTTCACCACGAAGGCAACAGTGGAGACAACAAGGTTCCTCTTAAGGAGGGGAATCAAACATGTCCTGACAAGGAACTTTAACAGTGACCCAGTTGAAGCACTCTTCGGACGGCTCAGGTCCATGTGTGGGGGTAACGATGTGCTTGATGCAAGGGCTGTCACAATTGCCCTTGATAACATTGTCAAAGGCAAGGCCATCCCTCTAAAGCAAATGCAGGCGACAGATGCTCATGCTGAAGAGCTTGCTACAGCTGTAGCACAGGAGGTAATTGCACAGCTGGAGAACCTTAATGGACACTTTTTGGATCCATCCCCCTCAGTGACATACTCCGGTCTGGTGTATGTTGGGGGGTACCTCGTAAAACTCATTAGTGAGTTTGGTTGTGATGCATGTGTGATGATGGTGACGACGACTAACAAAGGGGATCCTTTGTACACTCTATTGCACGAACAGAACAAAAGTGGACTCCATTACCCGAATCGCATGTTCTTGGCACTTTTGGACAGCATTGTGGCTTTCTTTGAAGCGGCTGCGAAGCACCTTCCACGAACAAAAGTGCATGAAGTGCTGCAACTTCTCGTTGCACCCTACCTTGAACAATCGCCCATCTTGAACTGCCCAGAAGATGTTGGCAATGGTCACACAAGGCGCACAGCTAATGTGATTGCTGACAAATTTGTCAGACTGCTTCTAGTAAATCACACAAAGATGGTAACGGAAAAAAATGAAAAACCAGTTCCTTACGTGCATAAGCCATCCAGAAAATATTTTAGGCTTTAATGTACATGATGTGAAGGTTGTTGGCACCAAAATGTACAAGAGTGCACTGTATTGATCAGGAAATAAATAGTTTGTACCTGTAAAATTTTTATTTGTGTTGTAGCCTCGCAGTATCTGTACCTTTCTTATAAATTGAAGTGCGTGTACTGAGATAATCATTTCCCCTAAGTAACGACGTGTATTCAATAATTGTGGGTGTTGGCTTAAGCTTCCACTTTAATCTTGACAGCGTCGTCTGCTACAGGCTTGCGGCTTCAAGCAGAGGCTGTAAGCCGTTTCATCCACATCGTACGAGGCTATGGTGTTGACTACCGACACTGAAAATAAAGATTAGGCTTTAAAATTCGAGATAACTTGCGTCTGACAGCCGGAATTACACAGATCTTGCTTATATGCATCCTGCCAGAGCGCATCTGTGGATGCGCTTTGCGGAGGCGGCAGCGGTTAAGCACAGCGGTGAGCTAACAGCGCCACCACAGAGTTGCGGCGGCAGGCGGCAGCATCCATCATTGCAAAGGCCGTAAGGGAGCGCGGAGGGCGGAGTCGAGTCCGGCCGTGGTTTGAAATGGGTTCTGCTTGCTCCCCGCCAAGACGTGTGCCTTTGTGTGTATTGTGCCAACATCGAGCTCTGTGTTTCTGCACTAAAAAGATTGATAGGTGATGCCTATACCATCGAGGACTTGAAAGAACTGTGCATTTGCTCCTCACCAACAGTGAAATGCTATCTTGGAGACTGGGAACTGTGTCCTATGAGCAATGGAATGAACAAAAACATTTGGGTCCCCACATGAGGCTGAGGAACACATATGCGGTGTGGGAAGATGAAGACATTGTAAGATGAAGACATTGTAAAGAAAATATTGCAGCCGACTTTGTGAAGGAACTAGCTAAGTGGATCTCCAAGTTAGTTTCTCTCGACTATATACAGCAGACACAAGCTGCGGCCATTGGTGAAGCAAAACAATGCGAGTGGCTAGCATCCCTCGTTCTGCATTTTGACTTCTCAGAAAGCTGGACTGCCATTGTTTCAAATGCGATTTGATCCTACCACTGGCACAAAGAACAAGTCAGTTTTCACCTGTGTTGTAACCACCAGTAAAACAACACATAGTTATGCTGTTATAAGCAATGATGAAGTTAGGAAATTTGCAGGCAAGTTGGAATCGGCTAGCGTAAGACGGGGGTAATTGGAGATCGCAGGGAGAGACCTTGGTCCTGCAGTCGTCATAAAATTGGGCTGATGATGAAGCAATGACATGTCGCACGAAGCAACTTATGCTTGCTTTGCAATAAGGAAGATCCACAAGTGCCTTGAAGTCCCCCAACAAAGCCACGTCACCTAAGTAAGTGACGGCACCGCACGCCACTTCAAATACAAATTTCAATTGTATGAGCTTTCACACAAAAATTAGGAGTCGGTAAAGTTGCTATTCCCTGCAACCGGACACAGGAAGAACTCATGTTACAGAGTTGAAGGAGTCGTAAAGCATCAAACTTCTCTTCACAACCTACGGGCAGAACACGGCAAAATAATACTGTCGTCATTTGAAATGGTCGTACAACTGTAAGGCAAGCTCAGAAACATGCAGCTGATGTTCGCACTAGTGAGCGGGATAGAGTGCTTCCGTGGTGTAAAAAGGAAGAAGTGGGAGCTCGTGACCCGTGTGCAAGGCATTTTTCTCATTTTGATGTTCTAAGTAAAAAAAAATTATTACTTGAAAAATTAGTAATAGAATAAATATGGACAAAGCTGGGATGTACAGCGAAGTAGGAACAGAGTTCCATTGATGAGCACATTATAAAAATGTAGCATTTTCGATAATTTTTGTAAAAGAGTTACTTTGTGCACAAATCCTGAATACTTCCCCTTTGCTTCTATTTGCACTAGAAACAAATATATTTGATATATTATACTTGCATGGCCTAGAGCATTGCTGTGAATTTAAGAAAAGCACATTTCGTAATATTGTTGTTGTCATCCGAATATCTCTGATGAGAAGTTTAGCACTATTCAGCCACGTGTGCATAATGGGCAACATTATCAGAAAAAAACACTTAACCTTGCACTCGGCCATGAAACGCTTGAAACAGCGAAGCAGGGCGTTCGTAGCCCAGCATTTTCCGGAAGTGCGTGCAAACTTTTATCTTGTTACTCATGATGATGATAATGTCTTTTCGCCCGTCTCGGACTTACGGCCGTCACTGCGCTTTGCATAGCGCAGCTTGCAACACCGACACCGCGTTTCAATGCTGACACCGTGTTCCAGAAGACCCACTCCATGAATGTGTCTCTCTCTCTCGCTCTCATAGCGTGCAAAACCTCTTCACGAGCGTACGAACGCGCCAGCTGTGGACGAAGACGCCGCCGCCCGAACGCAATCATATGGTTCGCATAAATGCATGTTCTGCAAGCGTGGCTGCATAACCTAGTGGTTACGACGCTCACTTTGGGACCGGGAGTACGCGGGTTCGAGGGTTCGAATCCCGCCTCGGCAAGAAATTTTCTTTTCTTTCTTGGTAGTTTCTTGATACGCACCACAAATTACGGCTGGCTTAAACAGCTTCGCTGCTAAAATTAAAAGTGTAAATATACCACTTGTTTTTGTCTCTTATGGAATTGACCTGTATTGTTTGCTAAAGGGTAGCCTCAGTTTCCATGAAAGCTTGTGTGACATGGAAAAATCTCGTCACCCTCGTCTGGTATGTACTATCATGTTCAGTATGAGGTACAACACACGACCACGTTGCCACACGCTTTCGCATTGCAGCTCATACTGAGTGCGATAGGTGTAGTGCGATAGGTGTTAAGATAGGTGTAGCAGAGCTACAGATTCTATCTATGCAGTGTCTGAGCCCAGCAGGAGGCTATGCACCATAATTAGCAGAAAATTTGGTGCTAATCTTTAACTGGGAAGGAACTGTACACTTGCATTTAATGAGCAGCAGGCACGTAGTGTGATTCCACTTGAAATTTGATGTACAACAAGTTGTGCCATAGTTTCCTGCAAAAATTTCCACAGGGAACAATGGCACACCAGTCCTTCAGCTACCGTGGGAATGATGGGTAATATATGGATTTGCCTAATCTTTGTGCTTGTGGCTTTAGATGTTCTTGTGACATTATTTATTGCACTTTATCTTTCTTTCAAAGTGTCCAGGCAGTCATAGTTTCCTAACACAGCAAGGCAGTAAGTCTCTGCACACACAAATAGCCATTGTGAATTGTTGCATTTATAGCACAATATTTTGTTGAAAATGACGAAAATATTGAAAATATTTGATGAAAATATTTTGATGAAAATGCAAGGTTGCAAAGCTGTTTGAAGCCAGAAAGATGAAATTAAGGCATATGTTAGCCATAATTGCCAAGTTGGCTGAACCATCATAGACACTAGCGCCCAAGTTCCCTCTAGTAACCCACCATGGTGGCTATGTCATTGAACTGCTAAGCACTAGGTCGCAGGTTTGATTCCTGGCCATGGTGACCACATTCTGATGGGGCACATGAAAAAAAACCCCTTGTACCGTGCATTGAGTGCATGCTAAAGAACCCCAGATGGTCAATTCGGAGCTCACCACTACGGTGTTCCTCATGACCCACTGTGCAGCTCTGTGACGTTAAACCCCACATGTTCTTACAGGAGACTCTGTGAGTTGTGTAACTGCCACATCAAACCATTTTCCCGACAGGCTCCAACAGTCGGAGCTGCCATCTTATGTCACGCATTATGTGAGATGCCTTGTGATATACCCTGCCCATCTTCCTGCACTCCAGCGTAGGCCACAGAGCCATCCCTTCTTCAATATATCTAATTAATTAATTCACTCTTCCACAGCGAAGCTGTATACCTCTCGTTGGTCAAAATATTTCGTGGCGTAAACACAAAACGCTATACCCCATATGAGCTGTGTGATAGCTTCGCCGAGCTGGGGGAGGGAGAGCTGAGAGAGAGTGAAAGCAGAGTATAAAAATAGCATTGCGCAGCATAGCGGATGCAAGGTGGAGAGGAGGAGTGAGGCATGTGGTAGAGGGACGCGTAGAGCTGCTGCCGACGCTGATCGCGTTTCCCCACGTTCGCGCCGAAGGCGCCTGGTGTCCGTGACTGCAGCCGATGCCTCTGGCAGCGGCTCGGCAGGTTTCGACCAGAGAACTGGACACTAGTTGATTCCGAAAGACTGAAGCGAGAGCTAGGGAAGCTAAAACCAAGCGTCGCAGAAGAGAACATCCAGAGTTTAGTTTGAGAGAAGCCGAGAGTTCGCGTAGGATAAGAAATGAAGATCCGAAGGCTTGTGAATGTGGCCGGTTGAATTCATCGTGATACTATGCAGAACATCACGAAGAAAACCTGAGCGCCAGGAAACTAATTGTGGGGTTTGCCACTACTTTACAAGGCTTTCCCCAGCTCCGCTGGTCTCTGGTGTTGGCGGTAGCAGAACCATGCATAATTATTACAATGAAGCTGTATACCTCTCGTTGGTCAGAAAATTTCGTGACATAAACACAAAATGCCAGCTACAATTGAAGGCAAATAGCATATCTTTCTAGCAACTCATTCAGTTCATTCTACGACTGCCATGGGTAAACCATGGAAATCAAAGACACCAGAACAACAGCGTGAATACAATGCTCGACCATGTGTTGTGTTTGATACAGCTTTGCGGGACATTCACGTTCACAGGGTGGGATGGCGGCCAATTTTTATAAGTTTAATTTGATAACTTTCATTGCTTCTGGGCTGTATGTAGCTTGGTTTCCCTGTGCTAAAGACCCTTCGCCAGGCTCGGGCATTGTAAACAAACAAGTGCAATGCATACGTCATATGGTGTTGTTCAGGTTTGTAAAGTGTTACTCTTATGTTCGCTGCAAAAACTGCTGAAAATTCTAGAAATGTCCGCATGCATTTCTTCTCGCAGAGCCATTCTACCTGCCAACAGGATTGTCACATGTAGTGCTTCTGTGTCACATGCATACCACCTGTAGGGCGCAAAGAGCCAGCAGCAGCGAGAACTCGAGGATTCCCGTGAAATGCAGAGCACGCGAAACAGAAATGCACCGTACAGCAAGAGCAAAAAAAAAGAGAGAGAGAGAGAGAGAGAGAGGAAAAAACAAGTGGTTGGTTCGGGGCGTAACCATCATGTGGAGGCTCAGCTTCAGTGTGGAAGAAGGCAAGGGACAAATGTCACCTGGGTGATTCCACGAGAGATCAACACGGGTCCAAAAATTCATATTTTAGATTCCATTCAATATTTTATATTTTGTGCGCATATCACTCGGTAGTACGAAAGTGAACTTGCCTTCTTTGACAAATGGATACTTTAGGAGAAAAAAAAATATCGAAGTTCTTCAGGTTGCAGGCGCCATTTTCATGCACCGGGCATTCTTGCAAATTCACAATGTGAAATACAAAATATTATGGCTACAAAGAATGCATTTTCTTCTGTAAAACGTATGCGTAAAGAAGAGTCAGCAAGCGTTGTTTGGGGCTTCTGTGCAAAATGGAAGTGTTTTAGAAAACATTCTTAATTTGCTACACTTTTTGAAATTTGCTATATTTACGAATTTTTATCTAGTAAACTAATGCATGTAGCCTTTTGAAATTTGGTGGGCTATGAGACCTTAACCTGTTCAACGATTTTGCTGAATATTGTTGTGGTAGCACAAATTTCCATTTTTACAGTTTGCCTCAAATGTGAAGTTTTGACGAAAATGAGCACTATTTAAAAATCAAAATAAAAAAAACCCCATCGTTAATTTTTCTCAAAATTTCGTAAACAGCTCTCCATAGACACTGGAAAACGAACATTAAAAAACATCTTGCATTATTTTGTTTTTAATGACAATATATGTGGTAGAAATGAGAGCTTCGCCGGGATGCAGCAAGGTGCTAAGAAATAGGGACATCGGGGTAAAAAGAACGTCTATTAGCCTCTGACTTGCCTAAACTTGGCCATGATTGCTACAAAAGGGCAGTTTTGGTAAACTATTATTATGATTGGAAGCACGCAGTTCTCGAATGCCTAACTTTCTGACGTAAATTGTGCTACTGGGCCATCATTCGCGCCCATATTTTGTTAGCGCTTTCAGATGATGCTCTTCTAAAAATCGTCTCTTTTGAACGAGTTGGTAGAGTGTAGTAGAATGGGGAGTGGGTCCGTGTGAGGCGGTGGCAAACAGGTGGTAAAGCGAAATACGTTGAAAGTTGCTGGCGGTGTGGCCGCCGCCTTAAGAGGAAGTTTAGGTGCTCCTATCTGAGTACATGTAAAACGAGAATTCGTTTTTCTCGGCAACCACTGCACCACATTTGATGACGTTTGTTGCAGTTCAAAGAAAAGTGAAACTCTAGTGACTGTTGGTTGCGTTTTTTTTTTTAAGTCGTCAACTGTTTAATAAAATTGACAAAATAGCAGAGCTTCAGAAAACGAAACTATCAAATTTACAACTCTAACTCAGCAATGAAACATGATGTCACAATCTTGTAAACTGCACCGAATAGTAAATCTAAAGTGGACAAAATTGCTATATTCTACATGGCTTTAAAATCGACTACTATTTTGTGTGTAGAACTTGTGCAAGATTCTTGTAAACAATGTAACAAATTCATGTAAGAAATAAATTGGCATACCAAATTTGTCTGCTTTGAATGCTCTAATAGATGCCGTTCACAGGTCTGTGATATCTTTTATATAGGTGCAGAGCTATGAATTTGTAAACTTTGTGCCTCTGTTTTTTTCAAACTTACCAATTCTTGAAAATTCCAGTTAAATCATGCAGGCCAGAAATCGACATTTTGCGTCCGACAGTTGCTAGAATTTACCTTTCTCTACCATGTGCAACAAACTTAAGTAAAATCGGCCCAGTGGTTATCTCAGAAAATCGTTTCTGCGTTTTACATGTATTTGAATAGGCGGCATCGGAGTTGGGCCCGAGCTAAAGCTTCCTCTTAAGAGCAAGCTTTATTAGATTCGCTTCATTAGATCTGCGTGATCTGGCCCTCTGGATCAGTTGGTCTTATTGAAAATGCGGAAAGAACCGCCATTACTGCAGCGCTTCGTAAACTGCGGACGTGTTCTCGGCACGCTATCATCTTTTCGGATTTGCCAGCGGTGCTGCAACAATTATCCCGTGCATTGTATGGCAGCAAGTTCGGCCGACAGTCATTTATGTTAGCTAAGGAGCTCAGCAACAAGCATTTCATTCTGAAGTTTCAGGGGATACCGCCACATGTTGGACTTGCAGGCAATGATGCAGCATATTACATTAAGAGTGCCAATGGATCACCCCGTATATAAAGACTTCTCAGCACTTTGAATATCACCTCACCATCCAGGAGTGGTTTTAGCACTTTGAATATCACCTCGCCATCCAGGAGTGGTTTAAGGAATCCGCCACGCAGAAGCTGTACGCTGTTTCATAAAGTAAGAACTAGTTTCGCGAATCCCCTCCCCCCTCCCTGTTATCACGGAACAGTTCATCTGTACCTGCCAATACTGCAATAAAACCAAACGCTCTACTTGAGGCTTCGCACAGAAGACAATTTCCTAAGAGTGTGCGGAACAGGTAACGTTTCCCAAAACACATAAGTTGCTGAGAGAGGAAGTGTCGCATCTCTTTCCACCTGTTCAACACCCCCTTTTTAAAGAGGCGGCAGAAGAGAGTAACCGCTGGCACTATCTGCCAGCTAAATCGGCTCCAACCAACACCATCCCCCCCACCACCACCGTATCTTAGTAGGCACGATACTCTTTAATGACGTTGCCGACGGAGCCATGGCGAGTACAACATTTTTAGAGACTTTTACCTGCCGTAAATTTTGTTACTTGTGTACATGCACAGGGAGTTTACCGCTAAATCTGCAATTATCTGCGCTGCAAGCTACGCACACTTGTTAAATAAAATGAGCCATGTAAAGGTTGCTCTGTTGACGTATCTTTACTCGCATCCAAGAGAATGTGTATTGTACTAAACGGTATTTTATGCAGAAGTATTACCCATAAGGGTAAAATTACCCTTTTGTCGCAATCATGGCCAAGTTTAGGCAAGTCAGAGGCTAATGAACGTTCTTTTTACCCCGATTTCCCTATTTCTTAGCACCTTGTTGCATCCCGGCGAAGCTCTCATTTCTACCACATATATTGTCATTAAAAACAAAATAATGCAAGATGTTTTTAATGTTCTTTTTCCGGTGTCTGTGGACAGCTGTTTACGAAATTTTGAGAAAAATTAACGATGGGGTTTTTTTTATTTTGATTTTTAAATAGTGTTCATTTTCGTCAAAACTTCACATTTGAGGCAAACTGTAAAAATGGAAATTTGTGCTACCACAACAATATTCAGCAAAATCATTGAACAGGTTAAGGTCTCATAGCCCACCAAATTTCAAAAGGCTACATGCATTAGTTTAGTAGATCAAAATTCGTAAATATAGTGAACTTCAAAAAGTGTAGCAAATTAAGAATTTTTTCTAAAACACTTCGACTTTGCACAGAAGCCTCAAACAACGCTTGCTGACTCTTCTTTACATATACGTTTTACAGAAGAAAATGCATTCTTTGTAGCCGTAATATTTTCTATTTCACATTGTTGTGAATTTGCAAGAATGCCCGGTGGGCATGAAATTGGCGCCTGCAACCTGAAGAACTTCGATATTTTTTTTCTCCTAAAGTATCCATTTGTCAAAGAAGGCAAGTTCACTTTCGTACTACCGAGTGATATGCGCACAAAATATAAAATATTGAATGGTATCTAAAATATGAATTTTTGGACCCGTGTTGATCTCTTGTGGAATCACCCACCTGTGGCTGCTTGATCAAGGCTATGAGAGAATCTGTGGCAGATAGTTCAGCTCCTCGTATTGTGGTCACCCAATACTTCATTTGCTTCTATCTCTGCTGTTATCAAGCTCTTTAGAAGAATTATTGCAGTGGAGGGTCCCATGGACGATTTGTTACAACTTCTAGTGTATAGCAGAACTGACAGCCGGGCTTGTTGGTCTTGATTCATCTTTGAATTTACTTGTCCAGCATAAGAAACAACACGGACAACAGAGTGTTGCTTCTCTGTTGTCTGTGTTGCTTGTGCTGGACAAGTCAATTCAAAGATGTTCCAGTGTATAGCCAGAATTTCTGTTCGGGCCTGGTGAAGGGCACTTTTAAGGAAGTAGGGCAGCTCGGTGGACGGCTAGTAATGCCCAGCCTTGTGCCAGGCTGCACATCAGTCACTGCAATGGTTATACACATGGGTGGTGTTGCTGGTTTGTTTTTGTTTTTTTCTCTTTTTTCCCCCCTGTGAGCATGAGTAATAAAAGTGTTGTTTCTTTGTCTTGGGCTGAACTTCTGTTTCTGTTATGATATTTAACGAGTTTTTGAAGATATATTGTTAACTTTTAGTTAGAATTTTTACCTGGGCTGCGATCGCGCAAACAGCTCGCTTTCCGCACGTTCAGTTTGACTGCTACGTCAGAATGTGGGAAATCTGCGGTACCGCCCCGCTCTCTCTGACGGCCGCTGACGCAATCACAATTCTGATCAATCCAGAGAGGGCAAGCGAAGGAACTGAAAGGAGCCATCTCACCCCTTGTTAAATAAGTGCGTCTTGTCGAGTGATTGCTTAAGAGTAATGCTTGTGCTGGGCACGTAAAATGAGAAGAAAACTGCATATATGAAATTATCGTCCAATATTTAGGTATCTTTAATACTAGGGGCATTCGTATAGTGATTTTTGAGACTGAATCGAATACGAATCGAATAGTACCGGAAGCAAATTGGATAAATTATTCAATACTTTTCGAATAGATTTTGAATAATGAGCAGCCGTTATCACAATTAATATAAAACTATGTTCACATCCCAGTACTCTTAACGTTAGCAAGTGTCTGTCATTACATAGTACGGTATGACGCGTTTATTAAAAGTGCAAATGGAGCATTAGAAGCACACAAGTAGTCTCTTCACTTGCACAAGTCTTTTCAGAGTGCGAATGCCCACTGTACTGCCTGTAAATTATGGCTATTTAAGTGACATAGCCTGCTCCACTATGCTAGTTTTCATGTTTTATGTCTATAGTATGCCAGTGGAGGTGAAAATTTACTCTAGATTCGCTCCAATCTTATTTTTATTTGAGTGCAGTTGGCCTTTTGAAATATTCAAAAAGTATTCTAAAACATTTGCATTTGTGAATAGTGACTATTCAATTCGAAGACCGAATCGAATAGGACATTATTTGATTCGTTATTTGAAAGTTTCGAATATTAGCACACCCCTATTTAATACCTATCCATAAGGCAAAAGCTTGGGGTTTTCTGCACAATTCCTGAAAACTGCTGAGGATTCTTGAGGCTGAAAAGGTGGAGAACACGCATATGTATTTGTTTGAAGTAGTATAGCAAATGGGTCACTTTATGGATTTGCATGTGATGATTGCTTGTAGGCAGTTCTGAATTCTGAAAGGTGACTTTTTCAGTATACTGAAATAATGTTCCATTCAAATGTTCCAAAGAGAAAAACAGGTAATTGATCTCTATGCCCTCCACATTGAAGTAACAGCAATTAGCGACTGCAACAATTGTCAAAACAATTTTTTAGAAATATATATCCATGCAGACCATGGGGAAAGAGCTATTTTAGGAAATAAGACCTCTCTCTCTCCCCCTAGTCTAATAATGGTAGTGTGAACAATTGCATTGGGGCATTATCTATCGTGCCATGAAAGCCACCAAAGCTCTCGGGAACTGAAAGTTTGAATGTCCTCAACCTGGAGGGTGCTGTTACGGTAATATGCTTTTGCAGAGCACGTGCTTCTAGGCCCTTGTGTTCAAGGGTCCTGCTGAGGCATTAGTGCGGCTGACACCCACATCTCTTTATATCATCCTCTCAGTGCATATCTTTTATGACCACCGCACGTCTCACACCTCACGTGTTATTCGCATAGTTTTAATGCATATATATTCTACGCACTTATTATGTTTTTAGGCCTCTATACAGCCGTGTGACATCTAACCTTCAAAATTTTGACAACTAATTAGCATTGCCTTGGGGCTCTTTGGCCACACATGGCCCTTGCGCCAATAACATACAATAATCATCACTGAAAGTTTGAGAATTTGTGCAGGTAGCCTTGTGAACGATCGTGGCAAGTAGGTGATAGTTCAGCGTTGCACATGATTTTTTGTTGACAGTTCTTAACTACAAAAACTTTTTTCAGGAACCTGAAACCAGGTGGGCCTTGTCGTTGTCTCAGGAACCTGAAACCAGATGCACTTTGTCATCGGGAGTAGACAAACTGGTAATTTGTTTCTATGCGTAAATAATCTTGTAGACATTGAAGACATCACCATTAAATGACCGAAGCGTTATCAAAACAGTTTTAAACAACTACTTTCACAGATATTCACGTAAAATAGTGTAGCAAGCCAGTCATTACATTGTCTTGCAAGTGAGGACTCCTTGTTAAAAAGAGTTTCTAATTATCAAAGTTACCTTTTCTTTTCAGTACCCAGAACACACGACGCCCTTAAGTTTTGAAACGAGACAAAGTGGTAATTGATCACCATGCATCATCTGCATAATCTCCCAACTCATGAAGTAACATCAACTTAAGAGCATGGCAAGCATTGTCGAAGCAGCTTCTTTTGTGTACAGTGAAACCTCTAAAATTTGTTAGTGATTTGTTTGAAAGCTTAGATAATTAGTATAATTTTTGCAGTATTCTAACTCACAATGTAAACTTCATCAGGTAATTTGAATAGCCTGCGTGCTCCTATCAAGATAATTAATGGAATTGGGCTGTGGCCTCCAGAGACTGCAGTGTGGCATCAGGCATTTTCAGCACCGGTGCACACATTTTTGGTGCCCTGAACAGCAGTGAAGCACATAAAGCCTGGCCACACTAGAGAAAAAGTGTGCGTGGCAGCTTTTTCGTGCCACGGGAGGGATCGGTCCTGAACCGATTTTTCGCAGCTTGCTCTGTGCTGTGGACACAGGAGGCCAATGAGAGCAGCTCCTTCAGTGACGTGCGTGCTGGAAATTGGTGTTATGCAGACCCACCTAACCACTTGATTTGCTCTCATCTTGTGTCATCCGGACGACTCATTTCGCACTATATTCTGCTTGTGTCAGCTCACATTCGTGCTTTTTTTGGTTGTCATGGTCTGTGATTGTTTTTACAATGAGTCTATACTGAGATGTCCCAATGGAAAAGTTTTGGGAAACAGTGCGCCATATCCATTTCTGTGCGACAAGACAGACCATGAATTACAAGCACGCGGTGGTGACATCCTTATTCTCCTTTTCTTTCGAATGTGGCGACACTGCAACAAAAGGAAGCACACCAACATAGTTATGATCACTGAGAATGACGTCATCATCATAAGCCATGACTCGCGTTAAGAACAAAGGCCGAAGAACGTAAACACAGCACCGATCTGTCAGCAGGTGAAGGAGAAAACACATGACATCTCGCACCTCCACGCAGAGTTTAGAGGGGAGGCGGGATTTTTATGCTGTCGTGACTGCTGCAGCGGAGCACTGCCAGTTGGTGCAGCTGCACTGCCGCAGCAGCATTTTACCGCCGCTGGCACTGTGTGTGTTTTTCCTCCAGTGTGGCTGGGATTTTATCAGGCTTATTCGGTGCCAGTATCTGCCCATGCAGATTTCAGTGCAAACACCAATGCAGTGCAGCACAGTTTTGCAGAAGTTAATGCCACAATGGTATGGTGGCATCCTTCGCTGGGCTTAGAAAGGTGCTGAGGAATTATTTCTGAAAACATGCAATTTCTTTCTAACATCTGTAACTTGTGAAGATAAACGAAAGCAAGAGCTGTGAGTGGTGTTATTAACTGACAAGTGGACTGAGAAAGGCTATTGAGATGATACATTTTGCACTGTAAAGGGCAGCTTTTGCTTTGAGTGGTGCTGCTCTGCCTTCTGAAATGAAGAGGCAGGCACTGTAGATGCACATGTGCCTATTTTGAAGCAATGTGTGCTGAAATGCACAAAATTAAAGAGCACATGAAGGGTCCCTCACCTGGCCCCGTCAGCAGCTTTTATTACGCAGTGGAGTCTGTAAAGCCCTGTCCAAGAAGAATTCTTTCGCGAGACTTAGAGAAAAGATATTTAATAATAGCAGGGATAAAGGCAAACTAAGGTTGTGAGGTGGTGCTGCTGGGGGGTGACCTACCCTCCCCATAGCAAAGGCTCTTTCGTTGCTTGTACATTGCAGGCAGCACCTGTGTTGTAGTAGGCGAGACCCTATGATGATGTCTTGGCTGGCGAGGAGACTGTGAAATAAGGCGCAGGTCTTTGTTTGAATTTTCAGCTGTTCTCACGATGTACTGTAAAACCTACATCTAAAATTATACCTACCGTATTTTCGGGTCTATTGGTCTCACCTTTGTATAAGATGCACACCCCTCAAAACGCCAGTTTTTCCAGGAAAAAAATGTATGTAAGTCGCACCGGTGTATAAAACGCACCTGTTCGTTTGGTAAGCGTTTAAAAAAAAAACAATTATAGTGACGTTTTAATCCGTGAATGCGGGTCACATGCAAGCATATGGGTGCCATATATTTCCTATTTAATTGCGATAGCGATGATACGAACACTCCAGGTGCATTTCTGCCGTCGTGGTAGCCGCGATTATTCGTCCATCGCGATGAATTCCAATTACGTTCTAAGGGTGATAACATCATCCCCGCGCGCCATATGCTGTATGTGCGAGTGAACGCATGCGACGGGGAGCTGAATCGCGCACAAGGGAGGAAAGCGAGAAGCAGCGCGGGAGGAAGGAACGGGGGGGAAGGGGGGGGGGGTCGTGTGTTCTGGTAGCAACTGCGTATTTTGCGCTTAGGTGCCCGCCGTATCTTGACAGCGATCTGCAGATGCGACGACTTCGGGGTCGGTCCACTCACGGTTGGCCTGCCGCCGCTTGCGTTGCTGCTCCGTCTTTGTCGCATGGCGCTCGGGAACTCGATCACCAGAAGACCCGGTACCTCGATAGCGCGCACAGAACCCATAGCAATTAAGTCAACAAGCACGCTTCGGGGGGTATAACATCGAATCCGATTTTGACGGCAGTTCTTACCGAAAAAAATCGTATATAAGTCGCACTGTTCTATAAGATGCACCGACGAAAAATTCAGAAAAAAATGCGTCTTATACACCGGAAATACAGTAAATAATAATAACGCCAGTATAACTGGAACATTTCTTCGCCTTCATTGGAATGGAGCGTCGGATATAATCAATTGGATATGCTATTTATGTATAAAAAATTTGTCTGTGGGCATTTGTCATATCCCAGCCATAATTGGCAGAGTACTAGCTATGTGTTCCCTTTAACAGTGGACCATACGAACACACGATGTATCATTTTGCCGACGCAATAATGTCCATGTCATCTACATACCTTACTTGTTTGCAATGCCCGAAACTGGGGAGGGATCTTTGAAATATAGTGCATTGCACAGCCCCATAGTGCTGTACGAGCGTGATCCATTGCAGCTGTGCGTGTTCAGATGGATGCTCGTAATGTGAATCGTGCTCAGCACCTAGTTATCTTTAGTGCGGTGGCGGTGATTCCAAAATGCTGCGACCAAGTTCTTGCGCATAGATGAGTGCTTAAATTAACTGTGTAGCAGGCAACTAAAGGTGATGTGTGCCTATGCAAAAGCTTCCTGTTCATTTTCCTAAGATTTCTTATAACTTTGAAAAACAACTCAACTTGAATATCTTTTGCAGTGTGATGGATGCTAAATTAATAAGGTGTGCTATTTTTATATTCACATGGACTATGGTGGAAGAACAATTTGAGGAGATGAAAATTTTAACTCTTTTGTGTCCCAATAATCATGGTGTACATGAGGATGGCATTGAAGAGCCATATGTCACACTTTGATAACTGCTGAGCTTCCCTGAACTGAAACATTCAAAAACACACACACACACAAACACATATTTATGTCAAATAGCATGTAGCAAGCAGGTCATCTAGCATGTGATGTCTGCTTGTAGAGAGTTGTCAAGTATAAAAGGCAGCATTTTAAAAGCGAAGCTTTTCTTAGCGCACCTCGCTGGGTGTCGTGAGTGTAAGTGGAACAGAAGTAACAGCTGTGCAAGGTGACGGCAGGTATACTCAAAAAGCAGTTATCTTCCGAAAGAATGCACGTCGACTATGGGGCACAAACTCTTTTAGGAGTGGAGACACTTTTTTTCGGCCTCTCTACGATGCCTTTCATGTCACTTTGTGCAGACACTCAATAAGCACAAACTCGTGTTTCAACTCTCCTCTTTATGCACTCTTCTCTTTATATAAAGCTTCGCTGTATGTGGATTCCAAATCGTTGGACCTGTTGCATTTTTTTTTTCCAGGATTCTGCAAAGCAGTGTCCTTCATCGTCGGGAGTAGACAAACTGGTAATTGACCTCTATTCTTAACCTCTTGCAGGTTGAACTAACATCGTCATTAAATGACAATTATTATCAGAAGTATTTGAGACATACTGCCAATCGCGATGAGGGTTATTGCAGGAAGGGAAAAAGTACAGACGAATTGCAAATACATAACACAGAATGAATAAAACAAGCACACTAGTTTTGAAAATGAAAATGTAGTTAATACAAAATTTTGGTAATGTTTAAGGACACTCAGTAAATGCAATAAGCTAACAAGATGTGATATAGATGTAGTGAACAAGTAGACTATATTTTTTAGATATTATGTAAATATATACAATTTGATTAAGTACATGATGAAATGCCATAAATGTTGTTACAAAACAACCCACAGTAGTCATCATCATTATACATTATGTAAAAAACTGCTTGATAACGTGTGTCAAGTACGTCAAATTAGGAGGATGGTGCAGAGTGTTAGCACAAGAACATATACTTCAAGGCAAGAACTACTTTAAGAGATGGAACTTTGTTTCTTTTCTGCATCCCACTCGTGGCATGGACAACTGCATTGAGGCACCCTCCGTCATGCTTTGAAAACTATTGAGGCTTCTTGGGCTGGAAAGGACTTATTGCATAAATGCATGTGTGAAATTTATAAAAAGCAGGTCGTTTCCTAGCACATCATGTGTGATCATTTCTTGTAGGTAAACTATAAAAGGTCTTTTTTTTTTTCAGCACCCTGAAACAGAGCAGCCTTCATCATCGGGTATAGACAAACTGGTAAGTAATTTTTGTGTTTAATTCCCTCTCCTCTCCCTGAAACTGAAGTAACATATGTGTAAGGTGAACGGCAGTAGTCAAAAAGCAGTTTTCTTCCGAAAGAATGGACATCGACTATGATCACAAACTCTTTTAGGAGACACAACACTTTTTTTGGCCTCTCTACGATGCCTGAGTAAAGCCTTTCATATCACTTTGTGCAGACACTCAATAAGCACAAACTCGTGTTTCAAATCTCCTTTTTACGCACTCTGCTCTTTATATAAAGCTTCGCTGTATGTGGATTCCAAATCGTTGGACCTGTTGCATTTTTTTCCCCAGCATTCTGAAACGCAGTGTCCTTCATCATCGGGAGTAGACGGACTGGTAATTGACCTCTATTCTTAACCTCTTGCACATTGAACTAACGTCATCACTAAATGACAATTATTATCAAGTATGACAAGTATTTTAGACATACTGCCAATCGTTATGAGCGCTATTGCAGGGGGTGAAAAAGTACAGACGAATTGCAAATACATAACACAGAATGAATCAAACAAGCACATTAGTGTTGAAAATGAAAATGTAGTTAATACAAAATTTTGTTAGTGTTTAAGGACACTCAGTAAATGCAATAAGCTAACAAGATGTGGTATAGATGTAGTGAACAAATAGACTATATTTTTTAGATATTATGTAAATATATACAATTTGATTAAGTACATGATGAAATGCCATAAATGCTGTTACAAAACAACCCACAGTAATCATCATTATACATTATGTAAAAAACTGCTTGATAACAAGTGTCAAGTACATCAAATTAGGAGGATGGTGCAGAGTGTTAGCACAGGAACATATACCGTATTTACTCGAATCTAGGCCGACTCCGATTCTAAGCCGACCCCCCAAAAGTTCGAAGTCCGAAAAAAAAAAACTTACCTCGAATGTAGGCCGAACGAAAAAGCGAGGACAGCATTCGCAAAATGAAACAGCATTTATTAAATTTGAACATGCCGAGCTCATTCTATGTCACCATCGCTGCTAGCCTCGTCGCTATCTTCCTTACTGCTGACATCTTCAAACAGTGCGCTATATTCAGTACCATCCAGCGCATTAGAGATGCTGCATTTTTGGAAGGAGCGCACGTTGCGGCGCACGCAAAAACCATCTCCCGTGGCCCCCTCCAACGACAGACCGATGCCGAAGTTCCGCCCGGTTTGAACGTTTGACGATGCCTCTACGGCTAGCACAACTACCGTATTTACTCGATTCTCACGCTTCCTCGATTGTAACGCGCACCCGTTTTCCGTGAGGAAAAATTTGGAAAAATAGATTTCCTCCCGATGCACTGATGTTGCGATGAATAAAAAAAAGTCGCAGTTTCGCCCGAAAGGCGATGCATCGAATGCGGTAGCAAATTAGTAGACCGCTATTAACAAGCACGGTGTCACGCGCGCTCAAGCAAACATGAACACACCTCGCTCGTTGACCGCGGAAACGAACTGTCAAAACGCTAGAGACGAAGCGCGCCTTCGTGCTCGCATGCCTCTCGCTTCAACGCGGCGAAAACACGGCGGACTTTACCAGTCGCAGATTGCTTTCAAGATAGGGCCAAGCCTGATCGTATCGCCGGAGTGGATCGTCGCAGATTACGTCCTGCTTCGGTCCACTGAAACCGTTCCGCATTGCTTTGCTGGCGAAAATCCTCTCCTTCTGTTTGCGCCAGTCCCGCTCGCAAGTTTCGGATTCTCCGAACGCCCGTGATGCGGCCCGATTTCCGTCCGTCTCCGCACAGATGATCACTTTCCTTTTAAATGCGGCATCATGATGAACTCAGTACTTCATGCTGATAGATAGAGCAGACGCTGAGAACGTGAAGACAGACGGTAGACTATTGCCTAAGCACGTGTACTGCAGCACACGGAGGAAGCTTCCGCATGCTACGGTAGCTAGGCACGACGCGCGTGCGAGGCGGCCATTTTGAAATGCCGACGCAGATTTAGGGTCGTGTTGAAAGTGCGCGTTAGATTCGAGTAAATACAGTATTCGTTTAGAAAGCGGCACTATAGTGGCATCGCCCATTTGGTGCCATTACGATAACGCCACACCGCGCGCCGATCCTGCACCATACCGATACTACCCATACGACACAGGTCAAAATGGCGACGTAGCTCGTGTACTTCAGCTGGCTACTGGCGCGGCTAGTAGCGGCTGCGATACTGACTTTTCTAGATGGCGCTAACTATGCACCATATTTATCAGTTTCAGTTAAAAACTGGCGCGTTTTTTAAAATCCTCGAATCTAAGCCGACCCTAGAGTTTCGTATGTGATTATTTGAAAAAAACTATCGGCCTAGATTCGAATAAATACGGTACTTCAAGGCAAGAACTACTTTAAGAGATGGAACTTTGTTTCTTTTCTGCATCCCACTCGTGGCATGGACAACTGCATTGAGGCACCCTCCGTCATGCTTTGAAAAGTATTGAGGCTTCTTGGGCTGGAAAGGACTTATTGCATAAATGCATGTGTGAAATTTATAAAAAGCAGGTCGTTTCCTAGCACATCATGTGTGATCATTCCTTGTAGGTAAACTATAAAAAGTCTTTTTTTTTTTTTCAGCACCCTGAAACAGAGCAGCCTTCATCATCGGGTATAGACAAACTGGTAAGTAATTTTTGTGTTTAAATCCCTCTCCTCTCCCTGAAACTGAAGTAACATATGTGTAAGGTGAACGGCAGTAGTCAAAAAGCAGTTTTCTTCCGAAAGAATGGACATCGACTATGATCACAAACTCTTTTAGGAGACACAACACTTTTTTTGGCCTCTCTACGATGCCTGAGTAAAGCCTTTCATATCAATTTGTGCAGACACTCAATAAGCACAAACTTGTGTTTCAGATCTCCTCTTTACGCACTCTGCTCTTTATATAAAGCTTCGCTGTATGTGGATTCCAAATCGTTGGACCTGTTGCATTTTTTTTCCCAGCATTCTGAAACGCAGTGTCCTTCATCATCGGGAGTAGACGGACTGGTAATTGACCTCTATTCTTAACCTCTTGCACATTGAACTAACGTCATCACTAAATGACAATTATTATCAAGTATGACAAGTATTTTAGACATACTGCCAATCGTTATGAGGGCTATTGCAGGGAGTGAAAAAGTACAGACGAATTGCAAATAGATAACACAGAATGAATCAAACAAGCACATTAGTTTTCAAAATGAAAATGTAGTTAATACAAAATTTTGTTAGTGTTTAAGGACACTCAGTAAATGCAATAAGCTAACAAGATGTGGTATAGATGTAGTGAACAAATAGACTATATTTTTTAGATATTATGTAAATATATACAATTTGATTAAGTACATGATGAAATGCCATAAATGCTGTTACAAAACAACCCACAGTAGTCATCATCATTATACATTATGTAAAAAACTGCTTGATAACGTGTGTCAAGTACATCAAATTAGGAGGATGGTGCAGAGTGTTAGCACAGGAACATATACTTCAAGGCAAGAACTACTTTAAGAGATGGAACTTTGTTTCTTTTCTGCATCCCACTCGTGGCATGGACAACTGCATTGAGGCACCCTCCGTCATGCTTTCAAAACTATTGAGGCTTCTTGGGCTGGAAAGGACTTATTGCATAAATGCATGTGTGAAATTTATAAAAAGCAGGTCGTTTCCTAGCACATCTTGTGTGATCATTCCTTTTAGATAAACTATAAAAGGTCAATTTTTTTTTTCAGCATCCTGAAGGAGAGCAGCCTTCATCATTGCGCACAGACAAACTGGTAAGTAATTTTTATGCTTAATCCCCTCTCCTCTCCCTGAAACTGAAGTAACATATGTGTAAGGCAGTGATTCCACTCCTGCACCAACTGCGCCAAAGTGCGCCAAATGGGATTTACGGCGCCATCCGGATACAATCGACCAAAATTGCGCCTAACTGCGCCAAATAGTCTCGCATTTGACGGTGTCTATCGCCGACAATTGCACCATCGGGGAATTAAAACGTGCAACGTGATGATAGGGCAAGACTTAGTTGCAACCTTAGTGGCGAACAGGAGACGAAACAGCACTAGCGCGTGCGTACCGATTAAGCCACAGCGCCACGAACGCGCCGACGCGGCGTCTGCCTTGCAAGGCGGCTCGCTTGCAAAGTGCGGTTTCTGTTGAAGTTCGTGGCTTCAAGGTCAATTGGCGATGCAACGGCGGACGTTATCTACTCTGGAAACGCAGCTAGTACAGTAAACCCCGCTACTACGTTTTTCGCGTGACCGTAAAAAAAAAAAAAAAAAACGGAAGAGCTGGGAAACGCAAGAGCCAAAAAACAGAAAATGAGAAATCAGAGTAGTGTTCAAGTACACAATATTGTTTTAATTCTTACGTGTGAAAAAAGTTGTAGTTTCATCCGAATCGATTGCGATTGCAAATTAGGCAGAAGTAAGGACAGTAGTTTTATCGTCCGTGTAAAGTTGTAAATATTCGCTTATTAACTATATTAACAAGCACGGTGTCAGTGCGCAAAGCAAACATGAACACATCACACACGATGAGCGCGGACACGCGCTGTCAAACGCTGACATGAGGAAGCGCCGCAGCAGCAGCGAGCGAAGTGACCTTCGTGCCGCTGTCTATCGCTTCAGCGCAAATTGAGCGCCGAGAACGCACAGTACGCACAAAGCTACGAGCTCCCCGACGCACCTACACTGCCTAGACTCTGCCCCCCAACGCAGATCGCTTTCAAGATACAGCCCGCGCAGTACGCAGTTGATGCCAGAGTACAACGCCGCCCGCTATCCCTTCCTCCCCCTCGCTCCCTCGCCTCTGCCTCGAGCGCGACGGAAGGCACGCTTCCTCTTTCTAGAATCACCCTCCGCCTGCTCCCCGCTTGTCTTGCTTGCGCGTGTGAGATTTGGCCGTGGTCATCTGCTCCCCTTACACGCTTTCACTTCTGCATACGGTGTGCGGCGATGGCGTTATCGCCCTTGGACTTTGTACGGAACATCTATGCGTCATAACCAATTTTAGGGCCCTAAAGCGTCATTGACACCATCTTTAGATAGCAAATACGGATCTCAAAAGCCATGCTTTTGCTAACGTAAACCGAAAATACGTCGAAGGTGTCGCCCCCGGCACTTTGGGCGACCAATCTCATCGTCAAGGCACCAAGCCAAGCGACATGAAAAATCAAAATGGCAGCTGGGGTTGGTGCGGGGTGGCAGTTCGCAATGCATGATGCGGAAACGGTCCCACAGTTGCGACACAACAGCGGGGTTACCAATGCATTGCGTCCTTTGAGAGGTACGACCGGCCCAAAACGACGTAACAGCCGCGAAAACGCAGCACCCGGGAATGTAACAGCGGGGTTCTACTTTAGCTTGTTTGAAGTGGAGCGTGACATGTGATTATAATAACTGCATGCCGCCAATGTGTCCATCATTACTGTTTCTTGATATACCGAATGACATCTGGGAAAACTAGCAATATATGAAATTATATCAAGTTTTGTGTCTGTCTGTGTGTGTGTGTGTTTGTGTGTCGCATGCACAGAACAGATTTTTTTTCTCCACGAGATCTGCAATGGATGGAAATGTTTAGCAAGCTTCTCGTAAGAACGTACGAATTATTCAGGTCTTTGAATGTAAATTGCAACTCGCTTTTTCGAAATACTTCAGGATGTGAAAAATTCGCTGCTATCAAATGCCAAATTGCACGCTTCAAAGTGCTCCAAAATGAAATTTCTGATGTTCCAAAATTGCTCCAAATCAGAAGTCCGCAGTAGCATCACTGGTGTGAGGTGAACGGCAGGAATAGACAAAAAGCAGTTTGCTTCCGAAAGAATGGACATCGACTATGATGCACAAACTCTTTTAGGTGACACAACACTTTTTTTGGCCTCTCTACGATGCCTGAGTAAAGCCTTTCATGTCACTTTGTGCAGACACTCAATAAGCACAAACTCGTGTTTCAACTCTCCTCTTTATGCACTCTTCTCTTTATATAAAGCTTCGCTGTATGTGGATTCCAAATCGTTGGACCTGTTGCATTTTTTTTTCCAGGATTCTGAAAAGCAGTGTCCTTCATCGTCGGGAGTAGACAAACTGGTAATTGACGTCTATTCTTAACCTCTTGCAGGTTGAACTAACATTGTCATTAAATGACAATTATTATCAGAAGTATTTGAGACATACTGCCAATCGCGATGAGGGTTATTGCAGGAGGGGAAAAAGTACAGACGAATTGCAAATACATAACACAGAATGAATAAAACAAGCACACTAGTTTTGAAAATGAAAATGTAGTTAATACAAAATTTTGTTAGTGTTTAAGGACACTCAGTAAATGCAATAAGCTAACAAGATGTGGTATAGATGTAGTGAACAAATAGACTATATTTTTTAGATATTATGTAAATATATACAATTTGATTAAGTACATGATGAAATGCCATAAATGCTGTTACAAAACAACCCACAGTAGTCATCATCATTATACATTATGTAAAAAACTGCTTGATAACGTGTGTCAAGTACATCAAATTAGGAGGATGGTGCAGAGTGTTAGCACAGGAACATATACTTCAAGGCAAGAACTACTTTAAGAGATGGAACTTTGTTTCTTTTCTGCATCCCACTCGTGGCATGGACAACTGCATTGAGGCACCCTCCGTCATGCTTTGAAAACTATTGAGGCTTCTTGGGCTGGAAAGGACTTATTGCATAAATGCATGTGTGAAATTTATAAAAAGCAGGTCGTTTCCTAGCACATCATGTGTGATCATTTCTTGTAGGTAAACTATAAAAGGTCTTTTTTTTTTTCAGCACCCTGAAGGAGAGCAGCCTTCATCATTGGGCACAGACAAACTGGTAAGTAATTTTTATGCTTAATCCCCTCTCCTCTCCCTGAAACTGAAGTAACATATGTGCAAGGCAGTGATTCCACTCCTGCTCCAATTGTGCCAAAGTGCGCCAAATGGGATTTATGGCGCCATCCGGATACAATCGACGAAAATTGCGCCTAACTGCGCCAAACAGTCTCGCATTTGACGGTGTCTATCTCCGACAATTGCACCACCGGGGAATTAAAATGTGCAACGTGATGATAGGGCGAGACTTAGTTGCAACCTTAGTTGCGAACAGGAGACGAAACAGCACTAGCGCGTGCATACCGATTAAGCCACAGCGCCACGCACGGCGCCGACGCGGCGTCTGCCTTGCAAGGCGGCTCAATGGCAAAGTGCGGTTTCTGTTGAAGTTCGTGGCTTCAAGGTCAATTGGCGATGCAACGGCGGACGTTATCTACTCTGGAAACGCAGCTAGTACAGTAAACCCCGCTACTACGTTTTTCGCGTGACCGTAAAAAAACAAAACAAAAAACAAGAGAGCCGGGAAACGCAAGAGCCGGGAAATGTAAGAGTTGAAAAACAGAAAATGAGAAATAAGAGTAGTGTTCAAGCACACGATATTGTTTTAATTCTTACGTGTGAAAAAAGTTGTAGTTTCATCTGAATCGATTGCAATTGCAAATTAGACAGCTTTACAAAGTAAGGACAGTAGTTATATCGTCCGTGTAAAGTTGTAAACATTCGCTTATTAACTATATTAACAAACATGGTGTCAGCGCGCAAAGCAAACATGAACACATCACTCTCGATGAGCGCGGACACGTGCTGTCAAACGCTGACATGAGGAAGTGCCGCAGCAGCGAGTGAAGTGACCTTCGTGCCGCTGTATATCGCTCCAGCGCAAATTGAGCGCCGAGAACACACTGCGCACAAAGCTACGAGCCGCCCGACGCACCTACACTGCCTAGACTCTGCCCCCAACGCAGATCGCTTTCAAGATACAGCCCGCGCAGTACGCAGTTGATGCCAGAGTACACTATCCCTCCCTCCCCCTCGCTCCCTCGCCTCTGCCTCGAGCGCGACGGAAGGCGCGCTTCCTCTTTCTAGAATCACCCTCCGCTTGCTCCCCGCTTTTCTTGCTTGCGCGCGCGAGATTTGGCCGTGGTCATCTGCTCCCCTTACACGCTTTCACTTCTGCATACGGCGTGCGGCGATGGCGTTATCGCCCTTGGACATTATACGGAACATCTATGCGCCATAACCAATTTTAGGGCCCTAACGCGTCATTGACACCATCTTTAGATAGCAAAGACGGATCTCAAAAGCCATGCTTTTGCTAACGTAAACCGAAAATACGTCGAAGGTGTCGCCCCCGGCTCTTTGGGCGACCAATCCCATCGTCAAGCCACCAAGCCAAGCGACATGAAAAGTCAAAATGGCCGCTGGGGTTGGTGCGGGGTGGCAGTTCGCAACGCATGATCCAGAAACGGTCCCACAGTTGCGACACAACAGCGGGGTTACCAATGCATTGCGTCCTTTGAGAGGTACGACCGGCAGGAGACATGCAGGAGACATGTCTCCTGCCAGACAGACTCTGCAGACAGACTCTGCAGGAGACATGTCAACATCTTGAATTCTAGACACGTTGAGTAACCTGATAAATGTGATTGTGTTGAAATGAACCCCCCCCGTTTTTTTTTCTCTGTTTTTCAAATTTGTGAAACAGAACCCCCTGCATTATCCGGTGCAATAGGAATGGTAATTGATCTCCATTTTTTATCTCCTACGCACTGAAATAGCATCAACATTAAAGCATGGCAAGCATTGTAAAACAGTTCCTTGTGAATACATTGTTATGGGCTGAGGTTTGGGGGTACCCTCAACAGCGTCTGCTTGGAGCTCAAACCAGGTTGACCATTGCAGAGGGTCCGGCAGGGAAGACGAGGTGACGTAAAAACAAGTAACAGAGTTTAATACGTGGTTACGGTTGAGCGGTGTGCTCCAAAGAAAGCATACAAGAAAAGTTGTGTGCATGCACCTGCACGCTAGGGCAAAGCAAAAGTGTTCTCAACGTGGTTACTGGCTGGCTTTCTTATACCCTCCACCAGCCGGGCAATCTTCCCCTCTCTTCTCTGCCACTGCAGGACATGGGGTAGAGGAGTAGAGATGGCGGGTTACCGGAGCGGGGTGAACGTCCTCAGTGGGGGAGGAAAGGTTGAGGGCAGCACGTCAGGTTTTGTCTCTGACCCTTGCGACCGACACGTTTATTCATGTTGACGAGCGAGATCATTAGGCACGCCGATTACCATGCGTTTGCATCTGGACCGAGTATGGTCACT
Organism: Dermacentor silvarum; assembly: GCF_013339745.2. Taxonomy (NCBI): domain Eukaryota; kingdom Metazoa; phylum Arthropoda; class Arachnida; order Ixodida; family Ixodidae; genus Dermacentor; species Dermacentor silvarum. Next base: position 263,888,180 of record NC_051154.1, on the reverse strand, counting down.
CAACGGGAATCGGAATTTACTACACGTTGTCCGGGCATCGCAGCTCTAAGGAAATTGTAACAACATACACACAGGTGTTATTACATGGGGAATGTTCAAAGCTAGGTGTAAAATTGTAAAGATTAGGGACTAGAGGGTTGTGGCCCAAAGTTGAAGTGCTCATGAGCAGGCATTTCGAACCCTTGCTACTCGCCGGGGTGGCGTAGTATCTTTAGTGTTCTTTGCTAAGCCCGAGGGTGCGGGATCAAATCCTGTCCGTGGCGGCCGCATTTCAGTGGACCCCAGGTGGTCCCAGGTGGTCAAAATTAATCGGAAGTTCCCACTACGGCATGCTGTAGGAGCTGGGAGTCGTGGTCTCGGAGTCCGGCGTCAAACTGAGGGTCGCTCTCTAGCCTACGCCGCCGGTGCGTCTCAAAACGGGTAGCTGGCCTACGCTACCGGGGCGTCACACGTAGGCTTAGCGGGCCCCCACCATCGTCTGGGCAGTGTTGACGAAGGTTGCTTCTTTCATGATGAGTGCGAGGTCGAGAGGTAGGGTAAACAAAACGGGGTTTATTTACATGGAAGACACAAACTTATTTACAGAACAAAGAAATGATCGTACTGGCCGGAGTACGGAGTGCAGTACTTCGTAGCATGTCCAGTGCTACCACATCTGAGCGGACTACATCTCGGAGCAGAAGGGAGAGCACTAGCTACATCTCGGAGAGCACACGCTACATGTTTTACGGATTGCACTCTCGATGAGCCGCAATCGTCCGCTTAAATGCCCTCTGTCCTCCCGAGATCCCTAGGCCAGGGAAACCTGCAGGCACACCTTTCTCCAACCGGAACGTCCAAAGTCGTCGAAGGCTCCACCTTGAAGATGAGGGGGCGCGTAAACACTCCAGTGATTTTATTCCCCGAACACACTTGGAAAGGTTGCCTCGGGTGCACACGGCTCACCAACAACAGAGAACGAGGGGACGCCCGTAGACAGGGGGTGTCACGCTTGGTCCAATCTGGCGCATCTTGGTTCCTGGGATGGCCCAGCCATTAGCGGGTTTGTCTGTCGAGCTGCGGTCATGAGGAAACGTCGCACACACTTTCTCAGGCATTCCTTGGTTCCAGCATCGTGGTCGGCGGCGGGGTGTCATCCATCAGCCCCGTAGGCGTCAAACGTGCCTGGCCCTGGTGTCGCCGCTGGTCTGTTCGATGCAACGTATTGTGGGCCTCACCAAGCTGATTCGTCTCACTAAATCAGAAGTGGCTTGAAGGTCGCTTCCCCCGCTGGCCGATTGTAACAATGCCTCATAATCATATTGTGGTATCGGCATGTAAAACCCCGGAATTTAATTTGGAATTCAACCCTTGTATGTAGAATAAAAGTGCATTTCAGTGATGGCATAAAAGGGCTCAGTAAAAAGAGTACCCTTGTACTTTTTTGGGCATCGGAAAGGTTTTACAGTCGAGTCCCGCTACAACGAAATTCATGGGACACACAAAAAATTTCGTTGTGGAGGAACTTCGTTGACGTGATGCCAAATGGCAAAGCCGCGAACGAAACCGAGACCATCGTCCTGGAAATCTTTGCGATGGCATGGGGGCAAAGTTTGAGACATACCAAATGTGGTCAATAAAGTGTCAACTTCACGAGAGAATGCATTTCACGCCACTGTTACAGCATTTTTCGTGCTGTGCGGCCGACGCCTAATTTAACGCGCGTGCCAGGGCGATCGCGAAACTGTAATTTTGCGGCACATGCACCGACGCAATTAATAAAGCGGTTTGAATTGCCACAATTTCATTGCATATTATGTGCAGTCGGCAAACTTGGCAAGCTTGCGCTTACGAGAAGTTTTATTTCTAGAAGTCGGTAAGCCTGGATTTCTTATGCTTCACGGCAAGCAAAGGCGTTACGCGACGTGCACTACCCTTTTCCATAATCAACCCTCTGTGAGACGGCCTTTCTCACTGCGTGTGAGAGAACTTAGCGAAGAAATGGATGTCCCAGTTCTCGAACACCGCCTAATGCCTCCAGGTGAGCTATTACCGCCCTGGGAGTGGCAGGTGATAGAATGTGATGTATCCTTTCTAGAGGTCAGAAAGCACGTTCCTGAACTTGAAATAGCAATGCATTTCTGTGAACTCCAATCGAAGTACTCTTGCTGTGAATTCTACACCGATGCGTCAAAGTCAGATTCTGGCGTATCTTACGTGACTTTTGGTCCTTCTTTCTCTGAATCAGACGTTCTGAACCCTCATACGAGTATTTTTACTGCCGAAGCCTATGCAGTACTGTCCGCTGTTAAACACATTAGGAAATTAAATCTACAGAAGGCAATAATATTCACGGACTCCTTGAGTGTTGTAAAGGCACTAATGTGTTTAAGAAAACACAGAAATCCTGTCTTCATTGAACTTTACTCATACTTGTGCAATATTTATTCATCTCATAGACATCTGACAATATGCTGGGTTCCTGGTCATAGATGCATCAAGGGTAATGTGCTAGCAGACCAAATGGCCAGATCAATTACATCTCAAGCTACTAATCTTGCCGTTACTATTCCTGCCACAGATCTCAAGCCGTTTCTGCAAACGAAACTGCGAAGCCACTGGCAACGCTTGTGGGATGCCAAAACAAATAATAAGCTCCGCTTAATTAAGCCACTGTTAGGTTTCTGGCCCTACAGTTCGAAAACACGAAGAACAGACGTTCTCTTGTGTCACCTCAGAATAGGACACACATATGGTACTCACAATTTTCTGCCGACTGGTAACGAAGCCCCCAACCTGTGGTTGATGTGGTGAGAGTCTGACAGTCCTCCATGACCTCCTGGAGTGTCGGGAAGCCGTAACAGAGAGAATGAAACATTTTCCTAAACATAGGCCCCTTTACAGCCACGCCTCATCTGATGCTTTATCCACACCTCATAACTAACTATTCATGTACCACTGACAAGCAATTATCGTCGCCTTGGCGCTCTTTGGCCACATCTGGCCCTTGTGCCAATAAACTTCATTAATCAATCTGGTGACAGTATGCTAAAATGTTGCACTTTACCATGGTTTTGTGGGAGAGGCGGTGCATGCGCTATGGACGTATCATGTCACACAAAGCTAAAACGCTCAATTTCTGCACTATGCGTCGTTATGGTGGCTAGCGATGCATCAGACTTTGGCCTTTGGCTCAGGTATGTCAGAAAGGCCGTCCGTGTGAGGGTGAGAAATTTTGTTCGAGATAACCCTGGTGCATTTGTAGGAGCTCGAATTTGGGGGGAGCTTTTCCCTATTCAAATACATGTAACTCTGCCGGGACCAACTGATCAGTTCGAATTATCCGTCAGTTCGAATTAAGAGATTTTGAATTGCCAAGATTTCACTGTAATGCTTTTACAGAGGCAGAGGGGAAAATGTGTCTGAGACAACACACATTTTCCAGTATGCAAATTTGCTGTGCTGTTAATTACTGCCATATGGCCAATTAGCATGTGTTAGCATCAGTTCTTCACTTTCATTGCTTCTGTGTCTTTGCATTGTCCATCCTTAATGAATTTTCTGTGCAAGTTGTCAGATCTACTCATAAAAAAAGTGAGAGCTGATGTGCAAAGCTTACTGACACGGAAGAAGGTGGAGGATGAGGGATCATGCATAGAAATGTGTATGTGAAACTTGCATTTCGTTGAAATACTACTTTTGTATCTTATGTCTTAGGTTGTGTGGGGTCTCACACATGTGCTCTTGGGACAAAGGAACGACAACACAGTAGTGCAAACAATCAAAAGGGCATTTATTGCACCTTTCATACACTAATGCACACTAGCCGAATTACTACCAATTGAACATTCACACGGGCGCGCGACAAATCAAGGAAGTCCGACTCACCGCGACCCGATAACGAGCGAATACGTCAGCCCCATGCTATGACACCATCGCCTAGTCGTTCACTTGTACGGTCACGCGAACGGTGGCGCGCTCGAACGATCCGTGTTCGTCCATACCGGTGTCCCGCTCTTAGCCTCGCGTGACGGTCGCGCGAAGCGGGCCGGCGCACGCGCGAAGCGTTCGTGCGTGTTGGCCGCCGATCTCAATTCAAAAGCCTCCGACCTTTTTCTCCCAAGTGACCCCGCCATTCGGTGGCGCCAGCATCGCGACACTAGCGCCATCTCTCGCAACGCGCCGCAACCACCGCAGGGCTTAGCCACGCAGAGAAGCCGGACTACAGGAGACATGCGGGGAAAACATCAGGGGACGCGTGAGAGTCGCGCATCCCCACATCCACCCAACCTTAAATCACCACACATACGCCGGCGAAACATGTCACAAGGCCTATCAACGCGGGCGTCGCGAACAAAAGTTAGTACATGCGACAGTGGCGCCGCCGAGTAAATGTCCACGCGTTATCCACAACGTGCGAGCCGACATTGACTCTGGGGTTCACCGCTGGCGTCCGTTGGTCACAGCACCACGTCTGCAGATTCGATGGCACGACTCCAGCCCAGGACTCCGGAAACGGCGACGCAGAAGTCGGCACGAGCAAGCGTCGCTCGCGCCCTGCTGACGAGAGCCACTGTAGCCGTTGGTGACTGCCGGCTCTTTTCCCAGGCGCCGAGGGTTGCGAGCCGGACATTGGCGGCCGTCGAAGTCGCTGCGCCGAATTGACCACAGACATCTCCAAAGCCTGGGGTAGCTCGATTGTAGTCCGGGGCAGCAGCGCTGACGATGTGCAGGTGACAGCAAACCAGGGGTGACTCCGCTCACGCTGCGTACACTCAACGCACTCGACAAACACTAAAGTAGTGCAAGGGAGAGGAATTCGGCATACGCATCGCCCACGTGGTACGATGTTCAATTCGGCTAGCGAAATTTCGGATGGCATTTCAGATGCTAAGTTCACGTGAACAAAGCTTGCTTTCTTGAGTCGAACGAGTAATTTCAATTCGTGCGAGGCGAACTAATGAGGGAAGCAATGTGCGACATCTCAACACCACGGTCCACCAGGTTGTGTCCCTCAACGTGCGACAGGCGGCTTTGTTAAGCCTTAGGCCTAATGCGTCGCTACTTTGACAACAACCGACATCCAAAAAAAAAAAAACAACCAAAATGGGCACAAGAACAGGCAGCCGCGAGGAGACGTTAGCTCCGTGAGGTGGTCCTACTCCGCTCGGTGCACACAGCATCCGAGTTGACGGCGCCCACCGTCCCAGACGGTGTCGGAGCGCCCGGTGCCAGGCCGCAATACCAGTCAGCCCGTAGCGGCACCCGTGGCCCGCGGCCACCCGGCTCACTGAGCCTCGATTTCCTAAGTCAAAGATATAGAAGAAGCTATTTACATAAGAAATTCGGACCACCCACGAGGCTTCCGTACTCACTCGCTTCAGGCTTGCCAATGCTCCGTGGGCACTAGGCCTCGCTCTCCCAGGATGCAGACCACGTGGCTCTCGTACCGACGAGTGTACTTCAAAACACTCGCGAAAAGGCTTAGCATGTTAAAAAGTTCAAACACGCTACAGCAAGCGTCGCCTCGCCCAAGAAAGCATGCCGCCGACACTAGCGCTCAAAATCCACGCTAGGACTACGCTTCGGTTGAAACATCTCGAACCGAGCAAAGTTGTTAAAATTATCGTCCGATGCCCCAAGAGTCCCACGTTGGGCGCCAGATGTGGGGTCTCACACATCTGCTGTTGGGACAAAGGAACGACAACACAGTAGTGCAAACAATCAAAAGGGCATTTATTGCACCTTTCATACACTAATGCACACTAGCCGAATTACTACCAATTGAACATTCACACGGGCGCGCGACAAATCAAGGAAGTCCGACTCACCGCGACCCGATAGCGAGCGAATACGTTCGCCCCATGCTATGACACCATCGCCTAGTCGTTCACGTGTACGGTCACGCGAACGGTGGCGCGCTCGAACGATCCGTGTTCGTCCATACCGGTGTCCCGCTCTTAGCCTCGCGCGACGGTCGTGCGAAGCGGGCCGGAGCATGCGCGAAGCGTTCGTGCGTGTTGGCCGCCGATCCCAATCCAAAAGCCTCCGACCTTTTTCTCCCAAGTGACCCCGCCATTCGGTGGCGCCAGCATCGCGACACTAGCGCAGCATCGCGACACTAGCGCCATCTCTCGCAACGCGCCGCAACCACCGCAGGGCTTAGCCACGCAGAGAAGCCGGACTACAGGAGACATGCGGGGAAAACATCAGGGGACGCGTGAGAGTCGCGCATCCCCACAGCCGGCACTTCAACCCTTCAACAAGCAAGTTGATGACTGTAAAATTTTGCCAGAAAATATACTGCGACAGAGAAAGCATTCTTTGGCTGACCTTAAATTGCTGCTCTGACCGCATTAGCTCAGCCATTGAAAAGAAGCAGGTGCACCTGTCTACAAGTACTGGTTTCACTTCTATTTTTGTGTAATGAATCTCGTAGTGTGGATCTTCATTGATGGACGGTGCGCCTGAGTCTTTTATTGGATGCACACCTCTACTGCACACTTTTTTACTCTTTTGGGAGTTGCTGAAGGTACGCAAGGCTGAGGAGTTTAAGAATTGCGCGTATATTTAAATGATGTAACAAACATGGCTTTGCAAATGCTCGGATGTGATGAGTGCATGCGGACAGTTTTAAACCAAGAAAGGCAACCTTGGCTTTATTTTTTTCATTTTTTCAGAAATGTCAACCAAGGCGGCGCCGGCGCCCTCTATTGTTGGCAATAGACGAACTGGTAAGTGATCTGTACGCTTAATCACTTTGCAGTGAAGTAAAATGTGCGTTTACGCATGGTGAGCGTTGTCAGAACACTAATCTCCTTCAAGTGCGCGCATACAGATGTTGTTATGTCTGTACATTTTAAGGCTGTCTATAAGATTACATTATAATGGCTGACTTCAGTAAACTAAAGGTATAAATTAGCAAAAAGTTTATTATGGCCCTAAGTTGAGGCTAGTATTTCTGCCATGTGAGTGTTCTGTCAGTGAAATCTATCTCAGCACTTGAGACATTTGTCTGTGAAACCTGCCCTTAGGGGCGTTTACCGATCCATGTGCACAGTTGACGAAATTTCCTATTTTTTTTTTTCAAAAATATATATATTTTTTATGTCAGCTGCTCTTAAAGAACATCTTATTCTTCATTTATCCCACCTCTCGTCACATTTTCTCATCATTTCAAAGTTTGTGTGCAGATAAGTCGTAGTAATGTTGATTCATGTTATGCCCTCTGGCCTCCATTGCTAGTATTATGGACAGTGTGAACCACTACGTGATCATTGCTGCGTGATAAGAAGCTACACCAACTATCTCAAATAATTGTTGGCAAGAAATGGAGGTCTTTGTGATATTGGAGCTGTGTTTTAGTTGCTAGAAGCTGATTGTCCTAGTCCTGAGTATGTTATTATAGTCATTTAGTTAGTTATCGAGGAGTCAATGAGAAAGTTGTTATTCATGTCACAAAATACCATTATGATGCGTTAAAAGCTCTTCTGGGGCACTCCTCTTCTCAAGGCTCTGATATTAAAGGGACTGACAACTGACCAAAATATGCATTGAGATTATGGTGGAAAAGAAACGAAGATGCTTTATATTGACTGTATTGAACAAGTTGTTAGAGGTTGAAAGAGATATTATAATTTTCATTTGGTGTAGGAAGTTGTGTAAAACTGCATGCCATGACAGGCTACTGGGAAACTTCGGCAGTAATGTTGGAGCCACTCCATGTGATCATAAATTGGTGTACATAAGTTAGCGGTCATGCATTCCACGACAGGCTACTGTGAAACTTCAGCAGTAATGTTGGAGCTACCCGACGTGATCATAAGTTGGTGTACATAAGTTAGCTGTCATAATGTTCATGGTGCCTTTCTTATTTAAAAAGGCTTTCATTATATTTTATGTGCATATGCACACTTCTTAAAATCAGTGTTATAATTTAAACAATGTTTACTAGTGGTATTGTCGCATCAATGAGTGGAATGGTGGAGCAGGCGGCATGCCTCATTACTTGGCAGCACATATAAGTGCTTTTGTATGTTGTGAGTTTGTGAGTACCACGGCATCTGCCATCTTGTCGTAAATGTCTCTTCATATACATATTACGTAATGCTAATTTGTTGAAGTACGTTGTAAAGCTTTCGGAAGCATTTTGTGGCAGTGTTCTCGATTTATTTTAAAATTTCCACAAGAGGGCTGCGGGGCGCTGCGGCGCGCTGCGGCACTCTGTTTACATTGTGTGTGTTTCCATTAGTTTGTGTTTGCGTCTGCGTTATCTATGCCATCTGTGCTTTTTCGTGCGCCATTTCGAGCTTGCAGATTTAGTTCTAGCCCTTCAAGGCGAAAGTTATAGTACACCATGAAATATGGCAAAGTACAGGACGAAAAGGAAGCGTCAACGCAGTGACTGTCGCCATGTGAGGCAGATGGAGATGCAAAATGGGCCAGCAAAAAAAATGCGTGCTTTAGCTCGCTCAAAAGGAGATTGTGCCGCTTCCAAGGAGGGCCCGAAGCTATGAACCTGGTGGATTTTAGAAATATTGAATGGGTTTTTATTACATTGACATTCGATTCAAATCTTTCACGCCATTTTTCTCAAAACATGATTTTTTGCATCCTGGTGGATTTTAGAAATATTGAATATTTTTATTACATTGATATTCGATTCAAATCTTTCACGCCATTTTTCTGAAAACGTGATTTTTTGCATCCTACAGTTACGCAAACAGTGATAACTTTTCTTTATACATGGAGCTGTGCATTCAAGCAGAATGACTGAAAATGAGTACTAATTTTTCATACTATGGCCAAATGTGTGAAAAACAAACCTGCCGGATATCAACTTTATCAGTCTTTTTATGATAACACACCTTCGCTCAGAGATGTGGCGATTGTGGTGGTTAGATGCACAGGTTATTGTCCTCGTTACGTGCCTGCCAAGTCGCGTTTGAATCGCACCTACCATTTTGTAGTTATGAGTGTGTGCGCAACTTACACATTCTGGCACGTTTTGATTTATATAAATTTTTTGTTTATATTTTTAGCAATTTCGTCATTTTAAAGTTGCAAGCTACCTAAGCTTTGCAAGAAAAAAATATAATTGTAACTTTTCGACTACAATTGTAAAATTTTAAAGTGATGGTATTCCCGGAAAGGGATTGTCAAAAAATAAAGCCGAAGTTTGTCAACAGGGTCCTGCGCGTACGTACGCTTGCCTACGATCTTGTCAGTCCATTATTCTGTCGCCACAAATAGACGAAAGTACAATTAATAAGTGCACCGAATCTTCAACCTTTGGCAACAGGACCGCAATTTTGTAGCGATGCCTCTTGCACAGCCACTCCTTGCGCTTCGTCAGTGGTATAAGAGCGGCACTCCGCCTGCGTTGTATGGTATCAGCCGGCAGAGAACGGGGATGATAAAGGGCTCAGTAAAAAGAGTACCCTTGTACTTTTTTGGGCATCAGAAAGGTTTTACAGTCGAGTCCCGCTACAACGAAATTCATGGGACACACAAAAAATTTCGTTGTGGAGGAACTTCGTTGACGTGATGCCAAATGGCAAAGCCGCGAACGAAACCGAGACCATCGTCCTGGAAATCTTTGCGATGGCATGGGGGCAAAGTTTGAGACATACCAAATGTGGTCAATAAAGTGTCAACTTCACGAGAGAATGCATTTCACGCCGCTGTTACAGCATTTTTCGTGCGCTGCGGCCGACGCCTAACTCAACGCGCGTGCCAGGGCGATCGCAAAACTGTCATTTTGCTGCACATGCACCGACGCAATTAATGAAGCGGTTTGAATTACCACAATTTCATTGCATATTATGTGCAGTCGGCAAACTTGGCAAGCTTGCGCTTACGAGAAGTTTTATTTCTAGAAGTCGGTAAGCCTGGATTTCTTATGCTTCACGGCAAGCAAAGGTGGTACGCGATGTGCACTACCCTTTTCCATAATCAACCCTCTGTGAGACGGCCTTTCTCACTGCGTGTGAGAAAACTTAGCGAAGAAATGGATGTCCCAGTTCTCGAACACCGCCTAATGCCTCCAGGTGAGCTATTACCGCACTGGGAGTGGCAGGTGATAGAATGTGATGTATCCTTTCTAGAGGTCACAAAGCACGTTCCTGAACTGGAAATAGCAATGCATTTCTGTGAACTCCAATCAAAGTACTCTTGCTGTGAATTCTACACCGATGCGTCAGTCAGATTTTGGCGTATCTTGCGTGACTTTTGGTCCTTCTTTCTCTGAATCAGACGTTCTGAACCCTCATACGAGTATTTTTACTGCCGAAGCCTATGCAGTACTGTCCGCTGTTAAACACATTAGGAAATTAAATCTACAGAAGGCAATAATATTCACGGACTCCTTAAGTGTTGTAAAGGCACTAATGTGTTTAAGAAAACACAGAAATCCTGTCTTCATTGAACTTTACTCATACTTGTGCAATATTTATTCATCTCATAGACATCTGACAATGTGCTGGGTTCCTGGTCATAGATGCATCAAGGGTAATGTGCTAGCAGACCAAATGGCCAGATCAATTACATCTCAAGCTACTAATCTTGCGATTACTATTCCTGCCACAGATCTCAAGCCGTTTCTGCAAACGAAACTGCGAAGCCACTGGCAATGCTTGTGGGATGCCAAAACAAATAATAAGCTCCGCTTAATTAAGCCACTGTTAGGTTTCTGGCCCTACAGTTCGAAAACACGAAGAACAGATGTTCTCTTGTGTCGCCTCAGAATAGGACACACATATGGTACTCACAATTTTCTGCCGACTGGTAACGAAGCCCCCAACCTGTGGTTGATGTGGTGAGAGTCTGACAGTCCTCCATGACCTCCTGGAGTGTCGGGAAGCCGTAACAGAGAGAATGAAACATTTTCCTAAACATAGGCCCCTTTACAGCCACGCCTCATCTGATGCTTTATCCACACCTCATAACTATTCATGTACCACTGACAAGCAATTATCGTCGCCTTGGCGCTCTTTGGCCACATCTGGCCCTTGTGCCAATAAACTTCATTAATCAATCAGGTGTCAGTATGCTAAAATGTTGCACTTTACCATGGTTTTGTGGGAGAGGCGGTGCATGCGCTATGGACGTATCATGTCACACAAAGCTAAAACGCTCAATTTCTGCACTATGCGTCGTTATGGTGGCTAGCGATGCATCAGACTTTGGCCTTTGGCTCAGGTATGTCAGAAAGGCCGTCCGTGTGAGGGTGAGAAATTTTGTTCGAGATAACCCTGGTGCATTTGTAGGAGCTCGAATTTGGGGGGAGCTTTTCCCTATTCAAATACATGTAACTCTGCCGGGACCAACTGATCAGTTCGAATTATCCGTCAGTTCGAATTAAGAGATTTTGAATTGCCAAGATTTCACTGTAATGCTTTTACAGAGGCAGAGGGGAAAATGTGTCTGAGACAACACACATTTTCCAGTATGCAAATTTGCTGTGCTGTTAATTACTGCCATATGGCCAATTAGCATGTGTTAGCATCAGTTCTTCACTTTCATTGCTTCTGTGTCTTTGCATTGTCCATCCTTAATGAATTTTCTGTGCAAGTTGTCAGCTCTACTCATAAAAAAAGTGAGAGCTGATGTGCAAAGCTTACTGACACGGAAGAAGGTGGAGGATGAGGGATCATACATAGAAATGTGTATGTGAAACTTGCATTTCGTTGAAATACTACTTTTGTATCTTATGTCTTAGGCTGGCACTTCAACCCTTCAACAAGCAAGTTGATGACTGTAAAATTTTGCCAGAAAATATACTGCGACAGAGAAAGCATTCTTTGGCTGACCTTAAATTGCTGCTCTGACCGCATTAGCTCAGCCATTGAAAAGAAGCAGGTGCACCTGTCTACAAGTACTGGTTTCACTTCTATTTTTGTGTAATGAATCTCGTAGTGTGGATCTTCATTGATGGACGGTGCGCCTGAGTCTTTTATTGGATGCACACCTCTACTGCACACTTTTTTACTCTTTTGGGAGTTGCTGAAGTACGCAAAGCTGAGGAGTTTAAGAATTGCGCATATATTTAAATGATGTAACAAACATGGCTTTGCAAATGCTCGGATGTGATGAGTGCATGCGGACAGTTTTAAACCAAGAAAGGCAACCTTGGCTTTATTTTTTTCATTTTTTCAGAAATGTCAACCAAGGCGGCGCCCTCTATCGTTGGCAATAGACGAACTGGTAAGTGATCTGTACGCTTAATCTCTTTGCAGTGAAGTAAAATGTGCGTTTACGCATGGTGAGCGTTGTCAGAACACTAATCTCCTTCAAGTGCGTGCATACAGATATTGTTATGTCTGTACATTTTAAGGCTGTCTATAAGATTACATTATAATGGCTGACTTCAGTAAACTAAAGGTATAAATGAGCAAAAAGTTTATTATGGCCCTAAGTTGAGGCTAGTATTTCTGCCATGTGAGTGTTCTGTTAGTGAAATCTATCTCAGCACTTGAGACATTTGTCTGTGAAACCTGCCCTTAGGGGCGTTTACCGATCCATGTGCACAGTTGACGAAATTTCCTATTTTTTTTTTCAAAAATATATATATTTTTTATGTCAGCTGCTCTTAAAGAACATCTTATTCTTCATTTATCCCACCTCTCGTCACATTTTCTCATCATTTCAAAGTTTGTGTGCAGATAAGTCGTAGTAATGTTGATTCATGTTATGCCCTCTGGCCTCCATTGCTAGTATTATGGACAGTGTGAACCACTACGTGATCATTGCTGCGTGATAAAAAGCTACACCAACTATCTCAAATAATTGTTGGCAAGAAATGGAGGTCTTTGTGATATTGGAGCTGTGTTTTAGTTGCTAGAAGCTGATTGTCCTAGTCCTGAGTATGTTATTATAGTCATTTAGTTAGTTATCGAGGAGTCAATGAGAAAGTTGTTATTTATGTCACAAAATACCATTATGATGCGTTAAAAGCTCTTCTGGGGCACTCCTCTTCTCAAGGCTCTGATATTAAAGGGACTGACAACTGACCAAAATATGCATTGAGATTATGGTGGAAAAGAAACGAAGATGCTAAATTTATATTGACTGTATTGAGCAAGTTTTTAGAGGTTGAAAGAGATATTATAATTTTCATTTGGTGCAGGAAGTTGTGTAAAACTGCATGCCACGACAGGCTTTTGTGAAACTTCGGCAGTAATGTTGGAGCCACTCCATGGGATCATAAATTGGTGTACATAAGTTAGCGGTCGTGCATTCCACGACAGGCTACTGTGAAACTTCAGCAGTAATGTTGGAGCTACCCCACGTGATCATAAATTGGTGTACATAAGTTAGCTGTCATAATATTCATGGTGCCTTTCTTATTTAAAAATGCTTTCATTATATTTTATGTGCATATGCACACTTCTTAAAATCAGTGTTATAATTTAAACAATGTTTACTACTGGTATTGTCGCATCAATGAGTGGAATGGTGGAGCAGGCGGCATGCCTCATTACTTGGCAGCACATATAAGTGCTTTTGTATGTTGTGAGTTTGTGAGTACCACAGCATCTGCCATCTTGTCGTAAATATCTCTTCGTATACATATTACGTAATGCTAATTTGTTGAAGTACGTTGTAAAGCTTTCGGAAGGATTTTGTGGCAGTGTTCTCGATTTATTTTAAAATTTCCACAAGAGGGCTGCGGGGCGCTGCGGCACTCTGTTTACATTGTGTGTGTTTCAATTAGTTTGTGTTTGCGTCAACCCCAAAATATTGCGATTTCCGCTCAACTCGGCAGTCAAATTAGCGCGCAGTCGTGCAGGTGGAGTCCGAATTATACAGAATGGCATACCTTAAGGTGTCCGAAATTTCGGTCGTACTTATACTTTAAATTTATGGGCCAGTGTTGGTGCTTCAAAGTAGTCCAAATAATCGAGCTTGTTTGAATGGCTGGTGTTGAAATAATCGGTTGACGCCAGTTGTAAATTGGCCAGTTGCCGAACAGAGGCTTCAGCTTTACAAGGAAATCAGACTGTTGAAAAGTACCTGGTGTTATCTGAAGCAATGACTGAGCGTTACGAGGGGCTCATCAAGGCTGGCCTGGCTCAGAAAAGCTTTCTGGCCAGGTGTTTCTGACTGATGCTGGAGCCTTGCTGAAAACATAACAAAGTGTCAGCTGTCAATGAAAAATCATACGATGTAAAAGGCAACATCTGAGCAGCTTTACTCAACTTGAAATAAACTAATTACAGCACACTGTGTGAACAGGTTTGTTGTCTTCATTTAAATTAAAGGGAAACTCGTGTATTTAGAGGCAGAGCAACATTGTTTTACACCAAGCAAATACTTTCTGGAATAACGCTTGTCAATTTTAAGTGTTTGAAATAGCTTAGGGCGTGTCTAGCAGCTGGCATTTATTAGATCCAAAGTGCTCTGAAATCTGTATCTGGATGCTCCAAACTGCTCCAAAATTAAGATTTTGCTGCTCCAAAAATTGCTCCAAATCTCAGTTCGTCAGTGGCACCAGTGCATATGCCATCACCCTCTGTTTACTGCCATCAGTGAGTAAAACGCCGCCCCATAGACGGCGCTATGGTTTCTTGCGCAAATGCAAACGCACAGCCATGGAGAAACCGAGCCAGGACAGAGCGTTGCATTTGTCAGTGTAGCTGCTCTTGGTCAAGTGGTGTGGACTGTTCGGGCATCTCGCGACATCACATGCACATGGCATTTTCTGCTACTTGCAGTTTGTGTGAGTTTCACGAGTCAGCAAAACCAGCACAGTACGACGTGATAAGGAAAATACTGAAGCATACTGAAGAAACCTTTTGACAGCCTGCGTCGTTGTCAAGGGTCATGTAATTGAGTTCTTTTTTCTAAAGATGGAATAGAACTGTACAGGTAGCATTTTCTTGTTTCATTCATTTTCTTGGACAAGCAGCATTATCTAGTTACTTCAAGGCTGCTTCTAGTGACAATATTTTATGTCATTGTGCGACGTAAGGCAGGTACAAAGTTTTGAAATAGAGTTGTTTAGTATTGTTAATTACTGGGCAAGACGGACCGAACAAGTTTGCCTATGATGGGGCTCATTAATAGGACACTCACTAGGCATCCAGTTGCACCTCATGGCTTTTGGCTGGCTTGTATTTCTGTGTGCTATTTATTGCACATGCTATTCCTAATGATTTGGTGGGTATTCCAGCTTTTGAAGGTAATGTTACAACACTTCAGGGGATGAAGGTTCTGACAACATTGCCTCCTGCAGCTGGAAGAGCTTGGCTTGGCTCTTGTTTATTGTGCTCTTTTGATTGTGTGTACTCCTTTTTAGAAATTCACAGGTTGCTGAGCTGACTCGAGGTGTTGTGCTGTGGGGCTTATGTTGTTCTCCTAGCATTCCCGAGCACTGGAGGGTGTTAAAGAACTCCAGGTGGTCCAAATTGTTCCAGAGTCCCTCACTACGGCGTGCCTTATAATCAGATCGTGGTTTTGGCATAAAATCTCATATTAGAAAAAAATTGTACACATGCATGACCTGGCTCATTACTGGTGGTTGCCTGCCTATTACCACCATGCATGCTGCATGTCTCTGCCTGTGGCTCTTGCTTTCCCCATATATGTTTGTTATTCCCTGCTCCCAAAGTGTTGTGAAACATGAAAATGTGCTGTATCAGTGTTTGCTACTGCAATATGTGCTGCTCGAATCTAGCTAGCTTGTCACATGTCTTCTAGTGCACAACGTCGATTATACAGCTTGGGGCAGATTAGACGGAAGATCTGGAGCACGGTATTTACTGCAGTGGACAGGGCACTGCAAGGATGTCTACCAAACTTCCAATAAGTTCAGATTACCTGCTGGATACCGAAGACTACAGCCCTTAAACAAGTACACATGCTATGTTCCAGTCAAACATACAGTAATCAACAAAAAATATGATATTGTGGTTTTCTGTGAAACATTCATTACCTGTGTATCTAAACTATTGTTTGCTGTTTTTCGTCCTAATAATGTGAATCAAGGTGTGCACTGCTGCAGTTAAAGGGAGAGAGATGGATAACATATTGTTGGTTGTCTGTGTCATAAAGCTCCACTTTCCACTTTATTCATGAAATTAATAAACTGGAAAGAGGAGTCAGTATGGCAAGGTAGCCATCCTTGTTTATAATATCCTCTGCCTCTTCTTCCTTCCCAACCTTTTCTCCTTCAACCTAAAAAACTTCCCTTCTTTTAGGTTTCGCCTCTCAGGTGGTGAAGAACGATGCTGACAGCTGCAACCTCTAATTGTCCTCTGTCCATATACCCAACAGTCTTGATTACACCTTGCTGTACACACTCCTTCACGAACTTGAACGGACCTAGAATTTTTACGTCAGTTCCTGGTAGTTCTTTCTGGAGAAGCACTTGATATCAGGTATATGTCCACAATGTCGTTTGTCGAACTGACCTTTTATTGCTTCGGGATATCTCCTGCGCTCTTCAGTGCAGTGGTTTTACGTCGTTCGCTTAGCTGAAGTTTGTCTGCTATGCCAAGCTCCTGGTCGGCAGACAGCTTTGGCACTTCATCATAGGTGGCGAAATGTGGGCTACATCCATGGCTTGCGGTATGTGTCCTGTTATGGTGTGCAACGGCTGCTTCTAGATGGCACTTCCATCCACCTTGGAAATTGGATGCATTGACACGAATTGCTTTCGCAATGCTCAAGTCTGAAATTTTGCTCGTTTACCACTGTTATCGATGCTCCGCTATCTACTAAAGCCTTGACGTCCTGTCCATTTGCTTGCACCGAAATATACACAAGCTTGGCACGGCCGGTAAGGAATATACGTAGTGTCATGAAATGAGAGAGGGTGACCTCTGGATGTCAATTTGGTTACGCTTTTGCACTGTCGTCTGCTTCCTCACTAGGAAGTGCTGCCACAATCAGAAACGCATTTGTGGTGTTGTGCAGAAATCTCATATTATACAGCAAGTCATCCATAGTATGCGACGTTCGTAGTTGGACATCGGGCTACTTGCTCTTTGGCACTCCTGGTATGAGAGAGGTATGAGCGATGAGTCCAATAACGCGGAGTCGGTAATATATAGCGGCCTCCTCCTCCCCAAAAAAAGTAGTCTACCAGAGGGCCGGATTTGTACTTGAAGGCTATAGTGCTGTCCCAGCTTTGGAGCTTATGCGTGGAGATTGACACCAAAAAGTGCTCTCTCCACTCAGCCCATGGCCAATCTGCTTTTCCTGTGATTCTCAGGTCATGCCAGGTTTTCGCTATGCCTCAAAGGTAGAAGCGCATATTCATAATCTCGTCAAAGTCTTGTCGCCAACTATTTTGGACGCAGGCATTCTTGCAGAAACTGAGCCAGGCTTTAGCGTTTGCAGATAATGAACCGTCATAGACATCCGATCTTATTGTTTATAACGATGACCTCCAAAAATACTGGAGGACTGTTTTCGTCACAAGCTCTAGTATGTGTTGTTGGTGCTCGCTGTTTTTCTGCTCAAATTCCATTACATGATGTAAAATGTCTTTCGTGCTCTCAGATTTTCTGCCTTGTTCACTTATACCAGTCTTCTCCAATTGTGTTAGATCGCCAGTTGCAAAAGGTCATGTTTATGAGCGTTCTGAATAAAGGATTAGTGCTCATCCATAATAACGAACCGTCCTCTGCGGGAGCATTTTTCAACGCTCAGGGGCCTGTTGCCGTAGGTGCAGGATTCGGTGATGTCCACGCACATAGTCCTCATTAAAATGAAGCTAATGTGGTGTACAACACAGGATCCTGTTCTTGACTGCGCCAAATTTGTAATAAAACTGAGATAAGTCAGTATGGCAAGGTAGCCATCTTTGTTTTTTATATCCTATGCTTCTTCCTTTCCAATCTCTTCTACCTTACAATGGTGCTCACTGTCGCCTACACTTGCAAGTTTGTGTGCGAGTGAATGCGTCACAATTTTTTTTGCTTTTCCTTCTTTCTTTGATCTCTTTTGATATATTAAACCTGGAGTAGCAAGGCAGGCCTTTCACTCAGCTAATCTATCCAATTAACGGTAAAATTTACCTCACCAGTGTGCACGTTTTATCTCGTACTGGTTGATGTATACAGTTTCCATGTGATACATTCTTGGAATATCCACGTTGTGTGCTGATGGGTGGGCTATGTAGTGCGAGTCACGTAACATGGCAGTGAGTATTAAAAATGCTATTGCCCTAG
This sequence comes from Dermacentor silvarum, assembly GCF_013339745.2. Classification (NCBI taxonomy): domain Eukaryota; kingdom Metazoa; phylum Arthropoda; class Arachnida; order Ixodida; family Ixodidae; genus Dermacentor; species Dermacentor silvarum. The sequence continues at coordinate 263,870,025 of NC_051154.1, read as the reverse complement.
GCTAATGGTCTGGCATAACGCAACAGTAACTTTCGGAGGAGTTTAGCTTACAAGACCCAATATGCAAAACATAATATCTTTGCATTCATTACTGTAGATGATGGGGCTAAAGAAATGTTTGTCTGATTAAGTTTCCTTGTGATACATTCTTGGAATACGCATGTTGTGTGCATGATGGGTGGGGCTATGTGGTGCGAGTACCATAACATGGCTGTGAGTGTTCAGAATGCTACTGCCCTAGGCTAATGGTCTGGCATAATGGAACGCTAACTTTCTGAGCAGTTTAGCACACAAGACCCAATATGTAAAATATAATACCTTTGTGTTCATTACTGTAGATGATGGGGCTAAAGAAATGTTTGTCTGATTAGTGTTCAAAACATGTGCCACAACAACCAATGACTTCACAAGAATTTTACTGACAGATATTGGGTTCTTACTTGCTTGTTTGTTTTGCTTTCCTTAATTACACAGGGGAAGAAATATTAGTTGGTGCTAGAACCTACTAGAGCCTCGCATGCTCATTTTCAGATGCCAGATGTATGCTTGTAAAAGTTGTGTTTTAACATAAGGGCTCCATGGCAAACATCGAAAATTACTTCGAAAGAGTCTCTGAAATGATTTATGCAATACCTAAAAGAATGCTTATACACAGAGAGTGAGAAAGCAGAGTTTCCTCACTAAAATTATATTTCAGTGTGATATCTTAAATGTGCTTTACGAGAATGACAGTTCTTCTATGCCATGGCTTTTCCCCTCATTTCATATTCTGCGCTTCTATGGCTACGCCCATCCTACTTAGGCACCACATCATCCAGTGACTTGAGTGTTGTCTGCTTCCAGTCAGCTTGAACATGTGTTCCCATGTCTCATACTACACTGGATTCATTCCAATGTATTCTTGTTACTATGGCAATGATTATCTTGAGGTGGAAGTTATGTGCAGTATGCCTTGAATTCTACAGTGTGCACGACCTACAGTGTGCACCTTGCATGTATAAAGGTCAAGAGACTTGTCTAGAATGCACAAGCCATGTATTCCGCACTGCGCTGGCAAGATCTAGTGATAAGATGTGGTGTGAAACCAGCTGAATGTTAACATGTGTGGCTACATTTATGAGATGCCTTGTCTTTTCTCACACTGCAGGTAGCCTCATGCTCTGACATTTGCTGTGGCCATCAGGAGCGCTGTCTGTGGTGCCGCGCTGCGAAACAAAAGTGGAGATATGCCAATCCGGCATGTACTATGAATGTTTCTTCCACATAAGGTACGAAACCAATTATGGTTGCGTCATCGTTCTGCCACCTGCTGCACGAAAATCAGAACCAATAATGGTGCTAAACCCACTGTCTACGCTTTACGCATATTCATAAAAATTGGTTCATGATGCATCGGCAATGAAATGAGTTACAAGGAATCTATCAGTTGCAGATGGTGACAAACTGTGAAGCCATGTGCAAGAATATGAGGCATGGTGCATGTGATAGACATGCAGCAGTTGGCAGAATGATGATGCAGCCATGAGTGAGTTGTGAACCTTATGCACACTAAATGCTCATAGCACTCTCTGGATTGTGATATCTCCGCTCTAGTTTCGCAGCACGTTACCGCAGACTGTGCTCCTGATGGCCAAAGCAGATGCCAGAACATGAGGCAACCAGCTGTGCGAGACAAAACAAGGCATCTCGTAGATGTAGCCACGCATGTTCACGTTCAGCCAGTTTCGCATCACATTTTATCCCTACATGTTGCCAGCGGGGTCTGGCGCACACAGCTCGCATCTTCTAGACAAGTCTTTTGACCTCTATACTGTCAAGATAAAATCTAGAGACCACAGGAGAGGTGGCCAAGCGGCATTGCTTCGCTAACTGCTGTGTGTCTATGTTCGAGATGTGTGTACTGTTCATGGCACACCCTTTGTTATATGTCTGCATGCAGCATTTCGTTTGCACAGTTTGACCATGCACTCAGAAGAACGATAAAGAGAGTGCAAGGGGCTGCTTTAACAATCACTGTGATCACATCCCTCATGCATATTGAAGAACAGTAAAGCCTTCAGTTTTCATAATGCTTTTCTCAGTTTTTTTTTTCTTTTTTGTGTAAGTCATCTGCTTTTGTTATCCATTTTCTTCTTAGTCTGTCCTCCTTAGCAGCTTCGTTTTGTGTCGTTTAACACATTTTCCGGGGCAAGATATTTGGAATGAGTGTCAAAAGTTATTAAGCAAGATTATCCTCAAATACCCTATTAGCGGGCTGTGGGTCACACTGCTGGCTGCGCTTATCAAGTGAGGTCATTCTGATACAAAGACACAAGAAACACAAAATTAATGTTTTGAATGCCGGTGAGTGTCTAGAAAAAATGCATAGACGCTGGCGTGTCTTCGGGAGCTTTGCCAATGGCTGCATTCTGACTGCCTACTCGGCACCTTATGCACCCTCCATCTTCCCGGTGAATGCACGATTGAGCTGAGCCACGAGCATGATGACAGGTAAGAAAGGATGCATGTGTGCAGTGTGCAGCTCTGAAGAGCAGAGCACAATACTAAAGTTTGGCTGCTGCCTCCGGGCTCTTTATTCTTTGGCTCTCGACAGCACCTGCTGCATAGCGAAGAGTGTGCTGGTTTTATTGGCACCCTTCAGACAGTGTTAGAGTATCGACCTGACAAAATAAAGTTTAACAGGGGCGGGCAAGGACCGGGTGCATGTATATCTCGCTCCAGCAGACGACATTGTTGCACTCTGTTCTTTCCTGAAAAACTGAGCCACAAGTTAAGATGAGGTAGTCTTTTCTGAGCTCATGTGCGGCTACATAATTGTTGGCTTTTGTCGAATTCTTTCACATCCCTCTGCTTGTTCCATGTGGCCCAGCAGTCCTTCCACAGAGCACAGCATTTCTGAACCTTCACTCCACTCCCTTGCTTGTGTATGCACATATGTGTGTGCACAAATGCATGCATGCACACAGAAGCTGCTGCAAATCATTATAATTCTCAGCCAGAAAGGGCACGTGCTTTGCATCTGCATGCTTTGCATCTTGCATACGGTGAAAGCCAGAGCTTTGCTTTTGATAAGGATTGAAGATGTCCGCTGCAAGCAGCTGACACGTCAGGGAAAGAGCACAGCCGCTCTTTCCGAGTGGGATAAGCTAGGCCCGTATTTGACAAGGTTTACCTTTGAAAGTGCTGCAATCCCTGGCCTGCGGACGTGGTCACGTGGTGTCATGTGGTATTCTAAAAATGTTGCTGGCTTTTTTTTTTCCACTTGGGAAAAAAAGGACCTCGCAAGACCTAGGCTGCTTTAAACGCTGTTTTCCGTCATTTATGGATATCTTCCACAGCATTTGTATTGACGCCTTATCGAATAAGTAAGGTAGTTAAGTGCTAGATAATTAAGCTTAGTTAAATTATTTTTGCAATATGAAAGACTTGCTCATGACTAACATGAACAATGCCTTTCAACGTACAGTGGTTGCCATTAGCATAGAGCACTCCATTGTTGTTTTTTTTTTCAATTCTTAGTGATGTTTAATTGGAGTTGATAAAAAATATTGACTGCCGAGGCTCTTTAGTGTGCACTTAGGTCCAAGTACTCTAGTATTCTTGCATTCTTTCCTCATTGTAACGTGGCTGGTAGAGAGGATTGTCACCTCACATTTATCTCGCTTAGCCACGGTGCTGTTATTTTTTTTTATAACCAACATGCACTGTGCAGAGAAGACATGATAGTGCAAACTAGGATGTTTGCATAGAAAAGGACAGCACAAAGACAAGAGCTGCTCACATAGCAAGAAGAATTGCTTCCTTTTATGGCATGCTGGCAATGATAATTCCATTGCCTAGTCAGTAGAGTGCTACTTTTGCAGACGAGAAGCCAAGGGTTGATTCCTCACTTGATCAATGGCACAGAATTTAGTTTATTAGCTAACGACTTATGATGAATGGTGTTTGGCTGGCAAGGTTGTGAGCTTGTCAATCTTGGCTTTAACCTGGTTGAATCGTCACAATGGTTCAGCAGCTGTGGCATTCTGCTACAGAACAGAAGGTCATGGGTTCGATTTCTGGCCACGGCGACTGCGTTCCAATAGGAACAGAGTGCAAAAATACTTGTGTACTGTGCCTTGGGTGAACACAAGGAACCTCAGTTGAGTTAAAATGAATCTAGAGCGCCTCTACAATGGCATCCCTCACAGCCCACTATGCAACTTTGGGGCTTTAAACCCCACAATTTTAACCTGGTTGATGTTGCCTGTGGGCATTTCATGCCTAATATAAGAGTGGGATATTTTCTTCGTTGTGTATGGCCAAATCATTGTTCCGGAAAGAAACTGTTGCAATGCTTTGCCACAGTTATTGTGTAGCAAGAAAGGCACTCGGCTTTTTTGTGTTCCATTCCAACTCTCTCTTTAGCAACGTTATGATGAACATTTTTTGACTGTTTATTGCCAGGCCTACTAACGTGCTAGCACAGTCATTCACCAGTCCTATGTCTGTTCGTCAAAAACGGGAAACTTCACATAGTTTAGTTTCTTGCAAACTTGCCACAGTGGATGGAATCCTTGTAGTGTCAGTCTTGCCTCTTGAATCATGTTTGTTTGGGCGTAATTCATCTATGAACTATGGCGTGTATCAGTCCTTTTATTGCCTAGAAATAGGCCTGCTATAATTCAGAATTAAGTACATTCCCACTAAAGGCTACATTAGCATGCACAAATGGTTTCCAGCAGAACGCACTGACATGGGCAGAAAGGGACGTCAACTTTCTGCCATCATTTTAGCAATGCACATGCATAACTACATATTTGTACTTTGTTTCAGCTTATTACACCAGTACCTGTGAATGAGGTAAGAAGTGTTTCTTTAGTGCATAATAAACAGCTGCAGGCACTTGCCTAGACAATCAATCCTTTTGGAAGCCTAATGGCAAACTAACATTTGAGGTGGGTACACAATAGACCGAATTGTGCTACAATTCATGCTCTGAGCTTGAAGTGGCTAAGTAGCACTGAATTGCGGTATGAGCAGCCAGTCTACAGTACCCTTTTGCTCAACATGGTTTGGGGCCATTCAGCAATTTCTTGGTTGATCCAGGGAGTGAATCGTGATTGTGTCTGTCATGTAAATTCGTTTTTTGGCTAGATGGTGCGTGAACAAGCTACTACAGCAATAACAGTCAGAGCTACAAGTTCTGCAGACTAATCAGGTCATGGCTGATACAGTTCTAATGCATGCTGGGCGATTCTGGTGATTTGAGTAAATTCATTAAAGCGATACTAGAGCTGCATTATTAAGTCTAGCTTGAGTGACAGATTGTTGTCCTGAAAATTTCTTTGTTCATGCTGTGCCAAAAGATTTGGTTGGTGAAAAAATTGTAATTCAAGAGTACCATATCGGGTAGCAGTGCACAAGGAGGGTGCCACGCGACCGTAAATTCTTTTAGTGATGTTGAGAGGTAGCGTCAGTGAGTTCTTTTGTAGGAGAATTCATTGAAATTGGGCAAACTGCATTTTTATCTCATGTTCAAGGGCAGTTCATTATCACCATCAGTGGCCCTAATTAGTAAGCATGAAAAGTGATGGCATAAGGAGCTGGTTTTGTAGCTTATCATTTCTGCTAGCCCTGTTCCCAATAAAAACAATGCCTTGGACATTTGGACCACTAATCTGTCATCTTAGCTTGATTTAATGTTTGCTTTTAGAGCCCTTTTAAATTAGAAGAGTGTATAATAGACATGTGAGGTTAATGGCGCATTGCTGGCAATCCCCTTCAGTAGGCAAGAGTATCTTATTTTGTAATGGACCCAGCTTGCCAATTAGAGAAGTGTACAGTGCTAACAAATGGAAACTCGAATAGCAACGAATGTATTTTAGATGTAAATACATGGAATTGCGGCATGTTATCGCACTGTAGCTGGTTTCTATGCGTGGAGTAGTCCCAAATGTTCGTTTTGGAGTGTGAGCTAAGCTGCTGTTGCAGATATAGGTGAAACTGGAAACAAAACCACATCGGAGTAGTTTCAGAATTGTCCGCAGTTTGATTTTGAACACCGTACACAGTTGAGATATTGAATGAAAATTGAATAGTACTCATCCTATTTGCATTTGACACAGTGGTTTAAGTGTGGGCTGCTGACAAATTCTGACCATACTTATCTGGCAGAAACTTTTTTGTTGTTACCGACCGCAATGCCCTCTCCTTTGTCTCAACTCTTGAAGACTTCAAAGGCTGCATGGTAGCTGGGCTTATAACTTCAGGACTATTTGCTTGTCCTCTACAAGTCTGGCTGCTTGCCAGACTTACATAGGTATACTGACTGTCTTTCTCATCACCTGATGGATCTCTGTGACCTATCAGTACTCGTATCTGTGTACAGACTATTACCTGCATCTCCACTGAATATTGCGATGACTATCTGCAGTTTTATGCTCGGATTTCAGGCTCCAGGAATATTCATTTGTTGTCCTCTACAAGTCTGTTGGTTTGCACAGGGATGCCGACTGTTTTTCTTGTCGCAAAGTGCTAGACTACTGCTTTCAACGGTGACAGCCTCAGTCAGAGACTCTGCCGTACACGAGACTGCCAAAAAATAACTCTAATATTTCATGCATTAGATGCCCCAGCTTCTACTTTTACAACGTGCTGGAGTCGGTTTGCAGAGAAAGACGTGTCATGTCCTCGACATTCATTGCAACACTCTCATCTGCATTCAAGTCTGGAGAGCAAAATTGGCTTATTATTGGTTTTCGGAACTTGTGTAAGTCTCGGGAATCTGTCGTTGAAACACTTGCCATTATGTTGGGAGGCTCTTGCATTTCTTGTGCTAAGTTCATGCGCCCTCTTCGAGGCTGAAGTAAACCAGTTTGGCTGTTTTATTGTACTGGTTGTGCGTGACAATGTGTTCCAAGTAAACAAGCCAATCTTCTGTATCTTCACATATGTCACTGTGGAAGGCGTTCAGCACATGCAGGTTGAGTTGCATTCAACAAATCTATGCTGTGTATTCTATACTGGTTGGAATGGTTCTAGTTGTTGCTTTCTCAGGAAGCAGTTCCAAGTTTTGGGGCTAGCTCATGGATTCTTCTGCATGCATGAACAGGTATAGCCACCAATACAGGACTAGAGTTCCTGCTGCTTCGAAGGTTTATAACATAAGTCTACCCAGCGCCTTAGTCTGTTTTATGTTTTGCCAGAGCAAAGCAACAGCTTTAATTAATATTTAACAGAATGCCTGCAACGAACAATCATTCTGTGATCAGCAGGTGGCCTACCTTTGCCTCATCTTTTAAAAGTTCATCTACAGCACTAGATGAAGTCAGCAGACAATGAAGCCACGAAAAGCACAGGGGAAGTTAACTTAAAAAAAAGAGAAAAAATTGACATATATAATTTATTGTGAATGAAACTTAAATTTACTATAGGCTTGATATTCTTAACGAATGAAAAAGGTAATGAAAGTGGAAGAAACGACAGCTTGCCACCAAGGGTAGCCGAATCCACAACCTCTGCATGACACATGCAATACTCCATCAATTAAGCTACGGTGGTGGCTGTACCCTGTCCACTTTCTTCGGTATTTGTGCACCTAACCTTCAGAGTACTAACCTGTGCTACTCACAGCTAGAGTTGCTTTTTCTTCCATTCTCACTTGAATGCAATAGCATTAAGGGCCCCGTGTCGCAGAAAATCCGGCGTCCGTGTCCGTGGCAAAGAAAATCGTCCCGAACCACCCTGACCACGCAGGCCCTTTGCGTGGTGTAGAGGCTCTGGTGAACTCAAAGTAAAATTCGTCGGAAAAATCGTAAAGTACGACTCAAGAACAACCTACAGGTATGATAGCGTCGGATTGAAATTTGAATATAGCGAAAACATAATTCTGTTGCGCTGAAACTCAAACACAAACCCCTTTTCCAGCATTTCTAACATTCATACAGCAGCGCACCCCGGTCGGTGTTGCTTGTAAAATCACCAAGATGGCGCTTGCTTCCTCGGCAGCGGCGCGCCGAGGCGAAGGTGCAGAAAAAAAAAAGTTGCAGTTGCCGGGAAGCCGACAAACAGTTGGGGATCTATGAATGCTATCGCATTCCACTTTAAAGGCGAAGCTTAAGCGTCCCTCAAATTTTTCCTGTTCCTTTACAAAAAGTGTGAAGCCTATCACAAGTTTAACACTCATTTTATAATAATTATACATTTCAATTTTAAGAACAGTTACTTTCACCTATGCTTTCTTTGGCTTCATCTGGTTGTTACTAAAAAGTGAGCCTCAAGGTTCCCCTGATTCTTCATGCCCAAAAGCCCTGTATTCTCATGGAATGGCTGCAACTTGCCCAGATGGATTGACTTCCATGCCAGGTTCTCCCTGAATATAATCTTGTCACAAGCATAAAGGCACGCACCCACCTAAGAGCAGGGCCCATGGCCCTGCTCTTAGGCTCGCCTTTTTCAAGCACTTTACTTCCTTTACTGAGGCATGTGCACTTGTCTGCATTTGCGTCATGATCACATCTTGTACGCAGGTGCACATGTTATACAAGTTCATAGACTGGCCAACCTTCTGTATGCATGAGCATGCTGCCGTGTTCACCCATTTGTCATTGATGACTTGTGATGATGCCATCGTGAACAGCTTATTTAGAGTTAAGCAGATGGCGTGAATTAGTGGTTTGTTTTGAAACAGTTGGCTGCACGTTATGTCTGCAGATTCCTTTAAAAAAAAAAAAACAGTTTGAGTTTGTTTGTACTGACCACTGGCCTCCATTAACCTTCTCAGCCTATCTGTGCTTTGTGCGAGTAGAGTGAAAGTAAGAAATGGAACTTTCGCTATGGCCGTACAGTCCCCTATTCAGCCTGACGGGAATCACTCAGCCTTTGTTGCCTCTCAACTACGTTCCTATTCTAAGAAATGACCTTAGTTACGGGATTGAGATCAATCACGGTCCTGTATAACGTGAAAATGTTTATTGATGTGGAGGGGCAAAATACAGCAGACTATAGCTTTCCATTACAGTGCCTCAACGTTGCAATAACGCTGTGAGTGGCATTAGTTGCATGACAGGAATTACTGTGAAAAATTCTCTATGAGGACTGAAGGAGCAAATCCTAATCAACCTTGAGCGAGTAAACGTCTCCCTTGAACTTTTAGCTCTTCTGATATGCTTTTTGGCAGTGTTAATGGTTTTTATATATTCAGACATACGCCACACACGGACTTTGTGTTAGCGCCACTAGATTGCGCAGCATGTCCAGAGGGGAAGCACAAAAGAGGATGTTACATCAAAGGAATCTTCCTAGGAAGGATTTTGCCCCTTCTTCCCCACTACAACAATATTGGCTCTAAGCTAAAAGGTGTGCCTGGACTAAGTAAGTGCATTATGCACTTGCAGCCTTAGTGAAAGTGAAGCATGCTTGTTTGCACCCATAAGTCAACTTAGTGGACGCTTGCCCATATAATAAACAAATTGAATAAGGAAGCTGCAGTAATGCCATGTTAGATCAGTAAATGAAATACAATCAGTTTCTGCACATATCAAGAAAAGAAAAGCTTGTGCACCAGTATTGTGTGTATGCGATCAGATGCCTGTAGACGAGTAATTGTATGCCTGCGAATCTAGTGGGCAAGCATCATTTGATAATACTCTAATACCCTGGTTACATGGCCTCCCCTAGCTGTGGTTGAACTTAGCGGTGGGTACTCACTTAACCAAGGTTAACGCGAACTGCAGTCTGCCGTAGTTAAACGAGCGTTCCTATTCATGGTGGCGATGAACAAGGCATGCCACTAGTTTCAATTTTTATCGGAATTCAAATGCACTGCTCCCTAAATTCTTAAAAAGAATAAGGCATGCCACTAGTTTAAATTTTTATCGGAATACCAATGCACTGCTTCCTAAATTCTTAAAAGGAATGTCCAAAATTAATGCTAGTTTTGGCACGAGATGAATATGGTGTGAACAGCAGGCTGTAAATTGCTGTCTTTTCAATACGCTATTGACGCGGCTAGTGTTAACCCAGAGCGCTGAAGCAGATGCAGCGTCAGCTAATCGCTGCAGGTTTTTGTGCACACAATTCGTCATGCAGGTTTTCTTAGCTGTGTCCCACACATAGTTCAGTTGACGTAGGCAGTTACTGGTAACACTTGCTCTCATTGTCAAGCTTCAGCTGCACTTCATTCCTTTTGTATCGCCCTACGTCGTCAGAAAAATTGCCGTCGAGCATTGTGACATCTCGGAGTAGAGGAGCGCATCCTGCTTATTTCAGCGCGGAGACGCCAGATTATCTTCCCAATTGGTTACCATTGCCTCTGTTGTTGCATCAGGTCAATTCACATGTTTTTTAAAGACCTGCAAAGGACCCATGCTTCACTCAGTTGATGTATCATCCGCCATTTTGACCATTTGCAAAACATAAGTTAATCTAAACCGAGATTTCTAAGCTCGGTTTGCAGTCAACCGCGGTTAGCAGCTTAACCAGTGTTTTGCCTACTGTGTAACTGCGCTAACTGCATTTTGCGATAACCGGGGTTGTGTTAACTGTGATTAAGGCCGCATGTGTACCAAAGCTATAAGAGTTCTATTGGAAACAACATGGAAATCAGTTTTTGAAATGCTGATAACCAGGAACAGTGTGCGTGAACATAAAGTCTGCACGTGTGGGTGTGAGCACGTGGCAGTAAACAAGGTGAAGATTGTTTGACCGTTTTTTTTTTTTTTGTTCAGCTCTCTGGGCGTACTAAAACATCTTCAGTAATATAAGGTTGCTCCAACTAATACACCAAGTTTCTCGCACATTACAAGCCTGGTCTGCAGTTTTTATAGGTATTGCTTACATATTTGTGAAGCAAGCACCACCTGATGTCTGGATGTTTGATATCAATTTGCAGCTGCCAGGTTTGCTGGCAATGTGATCAAAACTAAGCATGTGAAGTTGGTCAAGTCATAGAGCTGCTGCCTTTTGTAGACATGCCACTACAGGCTATGGCAGACAACGAAAATAGGCATGTGTGACATGACCTCTGAGATAATGTGCTGGTGTTCCCAAGCTGTACGCTTGCCACAGCTGCAGTGCCACTTCATGGCAGGCAACAGAAATCGGTCAATTAACTGGTGGGTGCTGATATCAGAGGCCATACTAGAGCACTGCACGGGCCCGGGCCGACTTGAAAGCCTGGGCCGGGCTGTCCGAAGTGTTTGTTGGCAGGCTCGGGCCGGGCCCGGGCTTAAAGCAGCAAGCCCATGCCGGGCTCGGGCTTGAAGCTACGGGCCCGGGCCGAACTCGGGCCCACTAATTAAAGGGGCTAAGTCAGGCCTTCGAGCACACGTGAACGTCATGGATTGCATGGTTTAATGCATTCTGTGCCAAGCTGAAGTGACACGCTCAAGAAAGATGACTCTTTGTATATCTTATCAAAGAAAATAGGTAAACAGATGAAGTTCTCATTTTCTTTCTTTTCCACAAAAACTAACATTGCTTCTGCGTAAGTTAAAATGAATTGTACAAAAAAACGCTCCTCAAATCATTTCCATGTTACCGCTTTTGCGACTGCACTATTACCAGTCTCGATACTATTGTATTATTTTAGCGCTAGGGCAAGGAGTGTCTCTACTTGTGCGTTTATTTTATGCTGTATGCTTCCGAATTTGCCTGCTTATATATATATATATATATAGAAACAAAGCCATAAGAACGCGTCTGAAGCCCCAAGCACGAAGATTAGACAAATCCATGTAATACCCATCATATATATATATATTCGCATGCTAAATGACATCATAGAACCATATCGTACAGATCATGGTAAATGCATGCGCACCAGCAGAAAAATAACAGCACAGGCAATGGGCCGACGGATCACTGATGTTCCCATGGGAGAAGCGAAGATTTCAGTCTTTTATTGCTTATATACTGCAGCTCATTAAACCTCGAGAAGGTGAGGCTGACAGATACGGTGTAATCTGTAAGTAAAAAAAGAAATTTTTTATTACAGTCCGGGCCTGGTCATGCACACATGGACCCTAGCTAAGCTTAGTAATGAACGCCTGGGCCCGGGTCAAGCTCGGGCTGGTCTCGATCATGTACGCCCTTGGGCTATGTATTACGGGCCCGGGCTGGGCTCGGGCCGAGAAATCAGGCCTGTGCAGTGCTCTAGGCCATACCACACCTCAACCTCTTCATTTTCTGCCATGCGACAAAAGTGCTACATATCTTGCCCAGTGAGCATTGCAGGCAATGGAAATGGGTTATGTTTCTGTTGTAGTAATAGTAAATACTGTCGCTGAGTGTAAAAGCGATGATATTTACATTTTGCTGTCGAACACAGGACAGCCACCACTGAAGCAGATTATGAAAATTGACAAAGCTATATTGTGTAGACAGGATGTAGATTAACTACCGTTATTTTAAAGGTGTTGTCATTTGTCTGGCTCCTACGCAATTCTAGATAAAGCTGTGATCAGACTTTTCTGCTGATTGCCCTGATTCCTGTGCCGTGTATGTCTTATCTTGCGTTGAAAAGTAGGCAAAAATTTCAGAAGAAAACGGGAGTCAACAGGAGAGTGCGCTACATCTGTTCACCAACTAGCCCAGCAAACAATTCTGCTAGTCTGTCTTGTGGCCAGCCATTTGCGCGTGCGCTGTTATGGCATTTGCACAGGTATTCGTGCATGCTCTGCTGTGGTAGCATTAGCTTATTGGATTGCATTTCGTGTTCCAAAATGCGGAAAGGTTCATGAAAAAGACAATGAAGATGCATGACAAGAAAACCTCAACACCAGTACTCCTTAGGCAGGACGTCTCTGCAGAATTGACTACTCTTATAGCCAATTCTGCAGGTGATCATCTTGGACTTGGCACTTTCTGAGAGCAGACGAGACAACACTGTTACTGCAGTAGCTGTGAGATTAGTGGTGCTGAATAAACAAAGCACGCAAATTGCATAAACATCGCTGTAGCTGTCACTGCTTCACAAGTGCGAAAAATGTAATTGTTTAAGGGTAATTTGTTGCTTTTGTGTAATGTGTCCAATGTTGATATCGATTAATACATATTTTTTAAACGTTTACTCATTGATACATTATCACTATTGAAGGGTTTGTCCCAACATACTTTTAGATGCATTGAAAGTTCTAATGGCTTTGATATTTGCACATATATGTAATGGAATGTTAGTTTCTAAGAATCTTCTTGGCTGCAGAAGAAATATTCAGTACTGTTGACATTTAACAAACACTGATTCAGCACAATATTTCATGTAGCAAAGTAAATGTAAAGTTCACCTAATCGCATGAATGACAACTTAGTCATATGTAATGAAGTTGGAAATGCAAGAATTAACACAATATCGGTTATGGTAAAGTAAATTTGTATTAGTGTGGCACTCTTTCAGGCAAGAAACAATGAATTCCTGGTTACATATAGACCCACTGTAAATTGACCCTGTTGTAGCCTGCTCCTTATTTTTAGTGCAGTTTGTACTGAAAAATGCTGTTATGGTGGTTGTAGTGGGAATGGTTTTTTATCTTATAGTTAGCACTCTTTTGATTTGTGTAAAAGAGTCTTTCTTTCATGCATGATGGGAAGGGAAACTGAGGGGCGCGTCACATTGCTCTAAATGAATATTGAATGTAAGAAACCTGGTCTTTCTTCGATACTTCTTTATAGTGAAGTTCATCTTTATATTCCTGTGTGACTAAAATATTGAACAGGCTTAAATGCTAAGATTATTGCATTATATTTCCATATCAGCAGCACCGTCTGGCAAATGCCAGGAGCAGTTGCAATAACAGAATAAAAAATACACAGTGCATTTATCTTTAGGAATTTTGAAATTAAAATAACTAATTAAATTATTCAGTTTTATGTGCCAAAACCACGATCTGATTACGAGGCACACCGTAGTGGGGGACTCCGGAATAATTTGGACCCCCTGGGGTTCTTTAACGTGCACCTAAATCTAAGTACACGGGTGTTTTCAGCATTTCGCCCCCGTCAAAATGCCGTGGCCGGGATTCGATCCCGTGACATCATGCTTAGCAGCCCAACACCATAACCACTAAGCAGCCACGGTGGGGGCAAATTTGGAAATGGACAGGGTGCTGCGACAGACATGGTGGGCTGTGTCATTGACTCGGTGACATTTAATTGTGCAGCTAACTGAGAATTTTTATGCATCTATTTATAATTTTGTTGGTGCAGGTAAATGTAGCATGTGTACATTTCTGTATAATAAGTATATTTTTTAAGTATTTGTTAATACCTTATAATCTTTTATATTTCTAAGCCCATATGAAAACCATATTAAACAAAATTCTGAATTTTTTATTTAGATCATGCTTAATAGCATGAACTGAGCAAAAAAGTGGCTACATTATGACTTAAAATCACTTCGTTAAAGGGGCCCTGAAACACTTTTTGAGCATACAGCCGACTTCCGTTAATTTGACTCCGGTTAAATAGATTTTTCAGGTAATTCAATCCCGACCAAAGGTCCCAACTGGTGCCTATGCATTCCTGTGGTCTCAATTTCGTTATTTTACCCTAATATTGGCCTTTGCCAGATAATTTGAACATGACCTGTCAATGCACGTGCCTGTCCCCCATGGTGACCACAATAGCAACCCCTTTAGTTAAGGCAGCATCTGTCTCAGCAGAGCTTGGGGGACAGTGAATGCTTTAAACATGTCATCTCATGCAGAAAATGCCTATTTTCGGCCCACCTTAGGAAGATTTGCAAGCAATAACTGTAGCTCACAATGTCTGGTTACAGGATTTACCCGATCTTAACATGTGCCTTTTCTTCTTCTTTTTTTTTTTTTTCAAGGAAATTGGGCTGGAAATTGCCTGCAAGGTGCAATCGGATATGAAACCAAAACCGCCTTTGCGGCTTTCGTATGCTTTACCGCATAGCACCGATGTATTGCGGCGAAGCTGGCTTTAAAAACCGTGTGGCAAAGTGATTTTAGGAAACCGGCCGTCATTTTGCAACGCACATTAGACCCTTGTCTGTTTTTCTTGCTAAGAAAAATAGGGTGCGCGTTAGATTTCTGCTTTGTTTAGGAGCTTTATTGTCATTTTTACATTAGTTTTTTTACTTTGGTCAGAAAAAGTGGCCGTGCATTTGATTTGGGCACGTGTTAGAATCAGGCAAATACTGCCAAATGAATGGGCAGTGTGATCTGGTTTATTTTCTGAATCTAGCATCATCGAAAGCAGCTGGCAGACTAGCGCTATTGCTTGATTTCGTGATCGCGAGAACATTCTCAGTAACACACAATTGCTTATTTTCAGCTAAATAAATAAAACCTATATAGTATGTGTCTGCGATCTCAAAAAGACAGAAAAATTATTTCGTCTTTGCACTACCAGCTGCGTCTGCTGTACGTGGCCTCAAAGATGTCAGCGGCATGCTGCGTAACATAGTCTGTTGCAGCTGCCATGGGGTGCCGCGATGAGCCCTTCTGCTGTATTTTGCCGTAGAGTGCTTGAATGCTCTCCGTGCACGGAGCGCGGACAAGGGAGAAACCTCATGGCTTCTCTCCTGTGTTGCTTCCTGCGCGCTAGTGGAGACTGAAAGAGAGAGAAAGCCTCGTATTTATGCGATAACTCCACTAATACTTGAAGGATTCGAAAAATATTTGTAACATGAGATTCGCAAGACGACGTCCTTTAATAGTGAGGCCAGTCCATGATAAGTTAGGAAAGTGTTTCAGGGCCCATTTAAGGCTGGAGAAATTTTGCTGTGCTAAAACAAAGGCTGCTTTACCATTGAGCAAGTTTCTTTTTTTTTTTTTCTCTCTCTCTCTCTTCCAAATATTAGGAAGAGACTTTCAACAGGATTGACTACCAGGTTCCACCCCAGCTGGTTGCAAAGAGTGAGGCATCAAACAGGAGACTGGTTGACGTATGTAAAAATATGTCTGCTTTTTGTCTTCTTCCTTAGTTTCATTGCTCATCTTGCACCGAAACCAAATCATGACTTAAGGGCACCTCACTAGGTTTGGGAATTGCAAACAGACAATAGCGATGCATAGATAATTTGCGTCTGTGAAGTATCAAGCAGCTGTGCAACGCAAGAACAGCTGAAAATTCAAAACAGAAGCTCACGCGCTTTTCCTCTTGAGGGAGTCCCGCTTCCAGCCAGATTCCAGGTCACATGTAAAAATGCCTCTAGGCAAGATGCACTGCCTTCAGTGTCACCGTTTATGACCCGTTACATTGATAAATTGTCTAATGCAGAATGCGCAATACTACCACTGGGGATGCATCGCGGAGGAGATACAGGAGGAAAAAAAAAAGGAGGCGGGGCTCGCAACATAAACGTCACACAGTCCCTCTGCTCCAGTATGGCAGAAGGCAGGCAAGAAATGTCACTTGTGAATGTTAGTAAGGCAGAAAAGAGTGTCTACGTTGGAAGAGTGCCATCTACATTGGCAGAGAAGCTTGCCTCCGTGCAGCATAGCAATGCAACATATAAATTTCTTCTGTCTCCTCTAATAATGAACAAATCTGAAAAAAATTTTCTGTTGAGACGCTCCCTAGACAGCACCCTACAACTTCCAGTGTATAGCAAAAATTTGCAATGGAGTCTGGTGAGGGGCCCTTCAAAAGAAATTTCGGTTTGACAAGACTGGATGTAACATCAGAAGTGCGGAAGTGCCGGCCAGTTGGTGTACTATTGTCGAGGATAAACTAGCTCAATAGGCAGGACAGAGAGCAAGACGAGAGAACACGGGAACTTTGCTTTCCGTCCTGTCTGTTGCGCTTTTTTATCCTTGACAGTCCTGGATGTAATAGTTTTATTTCTTTAGCTAAGTGATTTATTGATAACTTTGTGCAACATACACATCTCGAAAGGCTGTGCAAGGAGCTAGGGAAATAGAACAAGCTGTAGAAGAAGTTTTGTGAATTTCCTGCTGGGACGTAGCAAGCATAAATTTATCGTGGCACCATACCTGCTGGCTTGGCACATTGTGGATGCCAGCAGGGGGTGCATTCCGTTTCTGCAAAGGGATGTTGAGAGGTGTGAGAGTTTGAAAACTGTTGTGTGGCAAACACAGCCTCGAAAATGACAGCTCTACTGTGAAATCGTGAGCACAAATTTGCTAGCACTGACCATGCTGGTGGGTTGTGCTCCTAGGAACCATGAAAACAAGACATGGTGCTTGCACGAAAGGCATTTATAGTCGTTTTATACAACATGTCACATAGCGAAAAGGTACTAGATTAGCATGAAGACTGTGCCAGATAACTAAAATGTTCGACTACCTAGGAAAGAAGAAAAATATTCTGGCAGAATTTATCTACGATGATTGAGTTATGCAAGAGCATTCGCGCAGCACACATACATTCAATCTTTTTTTTTTTCTTACCTATAAGGTACCGTATTTACTCGCATAATGAATGCACTCGCGTAATGAATGCACCCCCCGCTTTTCCAATCAAGAAGTGTGTTTTTTCTTTTCCTTGCATAATAAATGCACCCTGAACTTGCTGCCTTGAAGTAGGTTACACGGTACAATTTGGCGTCTGATATGGCGTCCGGTGGGTACGATTGTATTGGATACCAAATCGTATCGGGTGTCTCCTACTTTTATTGCGACAGCAATTAATGGATGCACCAGGTGCATTTTTGCTGTCGTTGCTAACGATTGCCCCTCAATCTCCCGCATTCGAGGGAGGAAAGCAAGGAGGAAACGCCCCCACCGGGGCATCTGCGTAAGCAGGCGTTTATTGTGTTGTGACACCACGGACTCAAGCATATGGGGGTTGGCCCCTCCCGCGTGTAGCCATGCGTGGCTTAGCCATGACCGGGGAAAAGCGGATCCTGGGGGTTGAGCCGATGCCGGGTGTTCAGACCTTTATGACCCCTCGGCGGAGACAACACACCTCTTTGGCCTCTTCTTCACGTAGACGGCACCTCCGGACTGACCCACCTGGAGGATGTCGGCAGTCGCCTTTTCCTGTCCTCCTCTTCAATTTTCGTCTTTCTCTCTTGGCTTTCCCTCTCTCCTGTCTTCTATTCCCTTCTCACTTCAGAATTTCCAGGCTGCAAGGGTTAACCTTGTGTGGGTAGCCAACCTTGGATATTCCATATTTGGTTATAGTGGCGACGTACAGCTGGCATTTCCAGGACCTGTCTTTTCCAGGTCCTGCAGTGTCCCCTTGTTGGGCTCCATGGTGGGTGGCTGGCACTGCTGCCTTAACATTCACGTATACTTATGGCCGATTCTTTCCCCCGACTCCCAGATCGCCCTCAGAAATGAGGGCACACCGAAGATGTCTTCCAATTTTTTGGATGCCAAATACAGAACTTCCCTCGATTCCACGTCATTCACTCTGAAAAACCAGACAAATCAGTACCAACAATTTCACCTTTCCTTGTGTCGAAGTCTTTGACTGAAGTTTTTGGTCCAGTTTATAAAGCATGCAAAATGGCAAGCGGTGATCTTCTCTTGGAGCTCTGCGATCTGAAACAATATGAAAAACTGCCCAATCTAGTGTCATTTGGGGATGTCCAAGTAACAGTCACTCCGCACTGTACTATTAACACCACTTGCGGCGTAGTCTCGGATGATGATTTGTTGGAGCTGACTGAGGCTGAACTCTTGGAGGGCTTCAGTGAGCAGAACGTCATCAACATTAAACGAATTAAGATGAGGCATGAAGGCAAAGAAATCCAGACCAAGCACCTAGTACTTACTTTCTGTTCAAGTGTTCTGCCCGAGTCCATTGAGGCCGGGTACATCAAGCTTCGAGTTAGACCATATGTCCCAAATCCTCTCAGATGCTTCAAATGCCAAAGGTGTGGCCACAGTTCGCACAACTGTCGAGGCTGGCTGACTTGCGCCAAGTGCACTACCAATGAACATTCCTCCAAAACATGCAGTAACACTCCACATTGTATCAACTGTGATGCTGAGCACGCCGCATACTCACGGTCGTACCCGTCATGGAAGAAAGAGAAAGAAATTATGACTATTAAAGTCAAAAAGAACATTTCATTCAAGGAAGCACGCCGGCGGGTATTATCCCTGCCCAAGATCAGCTTTGCCGAAGTGGCGGGTCAGGGGGCAGTGCCACAACGGCCTCCGGCAGCTGTCCGGCCCACAAAAAGTGAGCCAGCGGTGATGCCATCCGCCTCCTCGGTGGCTGCAGCTAGCGCTGCTCCGCCATCTCACAAGAAAGGGCCAGCGACCTCTGGGCTGGTGGCCTCAAGGGTCTCGTCTCTCGAGATGAGGCCTTCACGTCAAACCAACCGCTCGCATGAGCGTGTCGATGAACACAACAACCGGCCAAACGGCGCCTCCAGTGCTTAAGGAGTGGCGAGATCTCAAGATCGCTCCATACAAGAAAAACACCGCATCACGGTGCCGGGAAAGGGCTCCGTGAAGTAACTCCTCTTTCTTAACACACACCACAAAAACCACATTCAACATGGATACACAAATATTACACTGGAATGTTAGAGGTCTACTCCACAACCTCATTGACATTAAAGAACTCCTACATAAGTATAATCCAAAGGTGCTGTGTGTCCAAGAAACACACCTCAAACATACGCAAACAAATTTTTTCCGACAATATGCTATTTTTCGCAAAGACGCGATGACACAGTCGTGTCTTCCGGTGGTGTGGCTATCGTAGTCGACAGAGGTGTTGCCTGCCGAGAATTAAAACTTCGTATGCTCCTAGAGGCAGTTGCTGTCTGAAGGGTGTTGTTTAACAAGCTGGTCACTATCGGCTCTATATACATCCCTCCCAATTATCAACTGCACCAAACCGAATTCCAAAACTACATAAATGAACTTCCGCCGCCATACATGGTTGTCGGAGATCTAAATGCACTTTGTGGGGAGACTGTCGTTGCGTTGCGAGAGGTCGCCCTAATTGAAAATTTTCTGTTTTCTTCAGGCGCATCTATACTTAACAAGAAAGAGCCAACGTATCACAGTGTTACACATAACACATACTCGTCTATAGACCTAAGTATAGTATCGAGTACACTAATGCCTTACCTGGAGTGGTCCGTTCTCAAGAACCCCTTTGGGAGCGACCACTTCCCAATTATGCTATGCTTAACAAAACAAGATGGATGCTCGCCACACGTTCCCCAATGGAAGGTTGACTCAGCTAACTGGGAACTTTTCCAAGAATTAACATATTTAAGCCGGGATGATATTGCCTCTTTTAACATAGACGATGCTGTGGCGTATATAATATCTTTTATCGTTGACGCTGCAGAAAAGTGCATACAACAAACTAATGGACTGGCTAATAAGCGTAGCCTGCCTTGTTGGAACGAGGAATGCCAAAAAGCACATAAAAAGCAAAACAAAGCCTGGGGATTGTTTCGCAACTCCCCAACAGCTGAAAACCTGATAAATTTTAAACAAGCAAAGTCACAGGGCAGAAGAACGCATCGACGGGCAAAGAGAGAGAGTTGGGAAAGGTACATTTCCAGTATAAATTCTTACACGGACGAGACAAAAGTCTGGAATAGGGTAAATAAATTAATAGGATGGGAATCGCATCCCCTACCTTTAGTATGTAGCCAAGGCAATAGTCTGGAAGGCCAGGCGGATTCTCTAGGAGAACACTTTGAAAATGTCTCCAGTGCATCGCGCTATACACAATCTTTCTTGATATTCAAAGAACGCGAAGAGCGGCAGCCCCTTAATCGCAAAGGCTCATCGAGTGAGGCCTACAATTGCCCATTTAGCCCAGCTAAACTTAAGGCATCTCTCACTTGTTGCAACAACTTGGCGCCAGGTGGCGATCGTATCATGTATGACATGATTAGATACCTACATCTTGAAGCACTGAAAACACTCTTGTCTCTTTTTAATGCCATGTGGGCGGCTGGGTGTATTCCGTCCTCATGGAAAGAAGCCATAGTCATCCCGATACTTAAACAAGGCAAATACCCGTCTTTAGCCAGCAGCTACAGGCCAATAGCTCTGACAAGCTGCCTGTGCAAGCTGTATGAAAAAAATGATAAACCGGCGCTTAATCTGTTTCCTAGAAAATGACGAAATACTAGACCCCTTCCAGTGTGGCTTCCGAGGAGGTAGGTCGAAAATAGACCACCTTGTTCGCATCGAGGCAAACATCAGAGATGCGTTGATTCATAAACAGTATTTACTTTCTGTATTTTTAGATTTAGAGAAAGCGTACGACACGACATGGCGCTTCGGGATTCTGCGAGATCTTTCCGCGATGGCAATCCGTGGAAATATGGCAAACAAAGTCGAAAGCTACTTTTCTAACTGCATGTTTCGTGTAAGAGTGGGCAATGTTTTATCTAGAACATTCACCCAGGAGGCTGGCGTGCCGCAAGGAGGTGTGCTTAGTTGTACACTCTTTGTTCTAAAAGTGAACAGCCTGTGTACAGTCATTCCACGCACAATGTTTTATTCTGTGTATGTCGATGATGTACAGATGGGTTTCAAATCATGTAACATTGCTATGTGTGAACGGCAGGTGCAGCTTGGAATAAACAAATTGTCTAAATGGGCGGATGTGAATGGCTTTAAAATAAACGCACAAAAAAGTACATGCATACTCTTCTCAAACAAAAGGCGTGACACCAGTGCCAAACCTCACGATCAGTTGAGAGGAACTATCCGTGAGCTGTGTACACAAATTCCTTCGAATAATTCTAGATTCTAAGCTAACCTTCATCCCCCATCTCAAATATCTGAAGGCAAAGTGTCTGAAGACGATGAACCTTTTAAAAATTCTGTCGCGCACAACATGGGGTAGTGATCGAAAATGCCTCCTGAACTTGTACAACACTCTTGTCTGCTCGTGCCCTAATTACAGAGCTATAATTTATCATTCTGCAACGCCAAGTGCATTAAAAATCCTAGACCCCGTTCACCATCTGGGTATCCGTTCCACGACTGGTGCTTTCAGAACAGGTCCTATCCAGAGCCTCTTCGTAGAGTCAAACCAGTGGTCACTCCATCTGCAGCGTTCATATAGTAGTTTCACATATTATCTGAGCTTACACGCAAACATCGAACATCCTTCATATTCAACCATAAACGATATGACTGCTGCCACACTCTTCCATAATCTACCTGCAGCGAGAAAGCCGTTCTCTTTGCGTGTGAGGAATCTTAGTGAGGAAATGGGTGTTCCGCTGCTTGATCATAGTCCTATGGCTCCAGCGGAACTGTTACCGCTGTGGCACTGGCAGCGCATAGATTGTGACACATTGTTTATAGAGGTCACGAAACACGCTCCAGAGGCACACATTAAAATGCATTTCCTAGAATTTCAGTCCAAGTACTTTTGCACAGAGTTTTACACAGACACTTCTAAATCACATGCCGGGGTGTCTTATGCAGCCGTTGGCCCATCCTTCTCGGAATCTGGTGTACTCCACCCGGAAACAAGTATCTTTACGGCCGCAGCCTATCCACTTTTGTCAGCTGTAAAGCATATAAAGAAATCAAAACTTCAAAAGACTGCCATGTTTACAGACTCCCAAAGTGTCGTGAAAGCCTTGAAGTCACTCTGTAAACACAAAAATCCTGTACTTATTGAGCTCTATTCCACCTTGAAGTCACTCTGTAAACACAAAAATCCTGTACTTAATGAGCTCTATTCCATTTTATGCAAAGCGTATATATCTAACCAGCATGTCATTATATGCTGGGTGCCGGGCCATAGAGGCACTGAGGGTGATGTTTGAGCAGACCAAATGGCCACATCAGTTACCTCGCAGGCTATTAACCCTACAGCTGCTTGCTGTTCCTGCAACAGATTTAAAGCCTTTCCCTCGAAAGAAACTGCGAAGCCACTGGCAACGCTTTTGGGATGCTGAAAGAAATAAGCTTCACTTGATAAAGCCACAGATAGGTTTATGGCCCTCCGCAACGAAATCACGGCGAACTGATGTCCTATTCTGTCGGCTCAGAATAGGACACACGTATGGCACCCACAGTTTTTTGCCGACTGGCGATAAACCACCAACCTGTGGTAGATGTGGTGAGAGGCTGACCGTCCTCCACGTCATCTTGGAGTGTCGGGAAGCCGAAACAGAGAGAAGGAAACATTTCCCTGTAGCATACCGCTATCATATCCCTCTTCATCCCATGATGTTTATTGGTGAAAAACCGCTTTTTAACACCAAAGCAGGCCTCGGTTTCTTGAACGATGTTGTGCTACATCTTATTAGCCCAATAAGTCCGTAGCGCATCCTCTTTCCAGAGGATGCCGCTGTGATAGTTCTTTATATAGCACATGCCTCCAGGCCCTTGTGTTTCAAGGGCTCTGTTTAGGCACTTGTGGCTCTGGCCAATTCTTGCATCTGTAATATTTTGTAAATCGTATCATCCTTTCGCAATGCATTCTTCATGTTCTTAGTACACCTCATTAGTCATTGCTACAATCTATCTTGAAAGCTATTTGAGTTGGACGTTAAATCTATACTCCATCTCACCACTACAGTTCAGCACTACCAAAGCTACGGGGTGGGGTGTAAGCAAGCCGCATGCTTGCGCAGCAAAACATAGTTGTATATGTAGTGGCCTTGTAATTGGCAGGGTTGAGACATTCGCGCTTTTTTGGCACTTGTCACGTCACAAAGATAGATATTACGTTTATTTTACTTCGCATGTGCATCGTATGCCTTTAATCGTTGTATCAGTAAACGCCAGCAACTCTGGTTACAAATCAACATGGCAGCACCCATGCCGAACAGACCGCCTGCTTCGACCCGAACTTCCGCTTGGTACTCGTGCACTGCGCCAACAGCAATAAATAAATGGTGAAATCAGCCATCAGTTTGTTAGATTTCTCGCTGAGGACAAAGCATCAGGTGCATTTTGTCATTATTTGCGAGATCAGGTATTTCTTTTGCCACGCCTGCTAAGCCTAATGCGCCTAGAATTTCGTAATGGTTCTTGGAAATAGCGCAATATAGTTACAAAACCATTGCTGTTGAAGCGTCAGGACACAAACACAAATATGAAGTAAATACAAGTGTCGGATTGTAACTTACGGGCCACACAGCGTACGACGACGACGACTTCATAGGTTTAAGGCGTAAGACATTCGCTTTAGGCAGTACCACCATGTATTCGACTCCGGCGTTGTCGTCTGCTCGAATGTGTGCTCTTCGTTTGTCGTCTGGATGCTTTTCGCACCCAAGCGGACGGCAGAATCCGTGTTCGCTGTGTTGTCTGTCATAATGTTAGTAACGATGCACAGCGTTAGTAACATTAGTAATAATTAGTAACGTTAAAGTTACCACACGTCCTCGAATTCCTGACATAGTTGCTTGTTTCATTGTTTTCTAGTATTTTTAAGTTAATAAGCCAGCCAGAATTACTGCAATGCGCGTGTATCGACAGCATGGCGAGCAGATGCCGTGGAGACGCTGAGCAGACAACGCAGCGCGAGGAATACATGTGCAGAGGCTAGTCGCCCTTTCTATTGGCTGAGGACCTGGTAGCCTCCACAGTGCTGAAGGCAATTTTTGAGATGGAATAAAGGTGCGACGGCGGCTTATACCTTTATGCGTGCTCCATTCTCGCCGCTCAGTTTGCATTGAGCGATGCACAATACGAAGGTTACTTCACTCACTGATGCTGCTGCACTTCACGGCAATGTTTTGACAGGGAGTGTCCGCAGTCATTGTGTGATTTGTTCATGTTTCATGGGAGTTTATGAAGAGGAGGATGTTTGCCTGTGCATTCTGACACCTGGCTTGTTAATTTACATATGAATGTTTGCAAGTTTATACGGTCGATAAAACTATTTTCCTTACTTTGTGTAGCTGTCTACGCATTTGCTAGTGCAATCGATGGTTCGCCTGTTGGGCGAAAAAGCGTCTTTTTTTAGAGGTGGCCTCGTAAAAAAAATCGTGCAAAATTTTACCTCACGCACTGAATGCACCCCCAACTTTGCGCATATTTTTATGGAAAAAAAGTGCATTCATTATGCGAGTGAATACTGTATGCCTTTCTTGGCTTCACTTTTTAGTTGGCTGCACATACATACGCAAGACAGCACAAAGATTTCTGTCGATGCTTTGGCTGGTGACTGGCCTTTTCATGAAAGAGACCTCACACCTTGATAAAGACCGCACCCTGAGCACAATGTTGGATTTTTTTTTTCCAACATGGCCTTGGCTCACCTATCGCACTTGCCAGGGAAGCTTAATTTTGATGTGTCTGCGTGCATGTGTTTTGTAACAACTGTGTGAAGCCAAGAAAAGCAAAACGGAGATGAAGTGTGTGTTTTCTGAAATTGGACGTTAGAATGAAAAGATATGGGGGGGGGGGGGGGGGGCAGCCACGGTAGCCACAGCAAGATTTGTCGCATTTCGCCATCTTACTGAGCTTCTGTAGGCAGTACTGCGAACTCTCTTCTGCCTCTGTCATCCCCTTCTCATTCCTCCCCTGTACTGGTGACCAATGTTCAAGTGTTGACTGCATGCTAGACCGTTACAGTCCAGTCAGAAGGCTGCGAACTCTCTTCTGCCTCTGTCATCCCCTTCTCATTCCTCCCCTGTACTGGTGACCAATGTTCAAGTGTTGACTGCATGCTAGACCGTTACAGTCCAGTCAGAAGGCTTTCCACTTCCTTTTCAACAAATCTGTGCTTTATTGACACCTGGACTAGACACCATTTTCCCGGTAGATGGCTAGCTGATATACTGTTGGAAACTCTGACACCGACCACTACTGCACAGCATGCCAGCATTACCCCATTAACCAACCGCATCATGGCTGAGCCAAGGTGTGCAAGTTGTGTTTTAAAAGTGAACTTTTCTTTGCGAAACGGGATGGGTTTTGATGCTGCAGTGGTTGGACGGTGAAGAGGAGGAGGGAGTGTGGATGGTCATGGTAAAGATGAAGAGGACTGTGGAAAGGCGACTCGGAGAGAAGTGATAGGGAGAGGAGGAGGATATGTGTAGGACGCTGCATTGATTGGTTGCGTCATTGATGATGTCATCCCCACTCCGACACTGGGCACATGGCCCCCCCACACAAGGACAGGATTCGGGGATCATCTTGGTACCATCACAATGCGCCTGCGCACACATCCAACATCTTCCTTCAGTTTCTGGAGCCCAAAGAGACTAAATTCACGACTCATCCACTTTACCTAACTTGGCCCTGTGCAATTATTACCTGTACTCTACAGTACAGGGGGGGAGAAGAAAAAAAAAGAGAACCACCACCACCAACGTACGAGATGTGCCAACAACCGCTAACAGTTATGCACATTTTACTGACATGTACAAATATTGAAACACAGAGATGAAAAATTTTGCACAATTTATATAAATTACACATACCTGTACACCCTCGTTTAGTGTTAGGAGATGATCCACTAGTGCCATTATCTGATGTGCTTAAATTTCTAGCCGACGCTGGCTTTTTATGCAAGCTACCAATTAACACAGCTTTTACTGTATTTAAATTTGATTTTAGAACACATTGTGTTTGGCGCAGCATAACCTTAATTGCTTTTGCGCCACTAAACCGCATTTGGCTAACTATCTACAGTGAAAAAATGTGTGTGTTGTATGAGGTTTTCAATCCCTGAAGATGCCATCCATACCTATGAGAGCGAGCTTGCAGCACCCACAGAAAGTAAGTGAAAAGTGTTTTAAAAAATTGCTTTACCAGAATATGGAAGTGTGTAAAATTTTGTGGTGAGTATTATGAGAAAATGGGCATTTCTGTAAAAGTTTGTTAGCATCTTAATTTTTTATTGTTTCAGAAACTTTTGTCTTGGAATGTTGCAACGAAGCGTATTCAGTTTTAATCCGAAAAGAGCACAGGGCTCCAGCATCCGTAAATAGTACCAAACTGCCCACTGCTGAATGCCATGTCAGAGTGAAATTTGAGTGGGAATAATCATGGTTAAGCTTGAAAAATGTTTGGGTGACGTGCATGCTGTACTATGTAGCTTCTCATGTTATAGTCCACTATAGATTCTTGGATGAAAATTTTTCCAATTTTGCTTCACATTTATGCTTCATTGTGCATGGTTGATATTTTGAAGTACTACTGTTAGTAAAATATTAGAATTGGATAGGTCAATATTTGAGTCATTTGAATGTTTTGAATATACTGCATTTGATGAGGCTGCTTTAACCAAAAGGTGACAAGTTCGACAATGGCGAGAGGCAGTCAAGGCTGTCGAATGAGAAGCTTCGCTTACTTGGAACATAATTTCTTATTGTTTCTGCATAATAAAAAAACAAAAAAAAACTGACTGAGTGCAGTATTTGGTGGCAGATATCTACATAAACACGGTAAATAAAAATTTTACAAAGTTGAGTGGCCTTGAAGAATGGTAAGCCTCGCTGCTGCTTCACAAATGTACACCTCCTGAACTCTGTATTATAAATGTGGATTAGTGATTTCTTGATGGCTGTCTAATTGAACATTGCAATTTCTTGTGAAAGTTAGGTATAATCCAGCTATTCAAGGGGAATTGCATTTATTGAGATAACTTTAAAAAAAATTTCATTATGAAAAAAAAAGGAAACACTGTGAATACTGTGAACTAATTTGCTATGTTAAATAAAAAGAGGTTAAACAGTGAGAAATGTAAGTTTTAAAATGACTTGCAGCACAGCAAGTTAGCAGCAAGCCAGTGTGTTGCCTCATTTGGTCTGCGCCGCACAGCTCCTCTTGAGGCACGCTGATTTATTGAATACAGAAATTCCATTTGCCCAATGTTTGAGGCTTGTCCGGAAGCTTCTGTGATGAACAACTAGTGTTGGAAAGAAGCAACTAGTCGAGCTTACAGCAATTGTTCCGTTGGTGTTTGTTGTGAAAATAGACAGGCTTGGCTCAGCAAAACAGATCGCCTGCTTCATCAATTTATTTCCTTGGCAGTAATTTGTGATTGTTCTTTTTTGATTGGTTATGTTGCTGTGAAGCTTTTTGTACACTTCACAAATACTCAGCACATGCTTCAAGTTGTGTTATGTATGCAGGATGTGCAGACTGTAGGAAAGAAACATTGAATTTTTTGGGCCTCAGTAACAGACGCATAGTGTTGTCAGTAACTGAAGCCCCTGGGTTGCGGAAGAATTAAGGTACATTTTGTTCTTTAATGTAGAAGCTCGAGGTTGCAGACATGGGCCATATGAACAACAGTTTTATCAGATCTGTAGTCTACTTTATACTTAGATACAGTGCTGTGGAAGCTAGAATGATTCTGTGTACTGCTCACATCCACCAAACAAAACGTAGTGGCTCATATATTAAGATGAAAAAAAGAAAGTCAAGACATCAGGTTACCTGAAACGTCATATGTTGGGATAGCAATACACCAGTGAGCTATAGCATAGATGACGCCTAATTGCCCTGCATAGTTGATGCCAGTTGCACACTGTAATCTGCAGTAGAAGCTTTTCTATAGTCTTCACCACGGATCTTATGCTCTTGAAACTTTTGCACTTCAGTGTGAGTGCACATTGGATTAAACGAATCAACTGAAGGAAACAAAGATGCATTATTGTATTGGGAAGTTTTTCTAAAAATGTGGTTGGTGGTTTAAAAAAAATGTGATTATAATGTTGTGTGATGTTATCTGAATATGCAGTTCCTGTCAACCTGTATGCCACACATCATTGCGATTGATCGTCCATTAATTCTGCGGAGAGTGAAGGAGTTGCTGAACCAGACCAACTTCCATTACCTGTTGTCGGCTCCATTCCATCGGACTATGGATTCTATTGCGACAGCCGTGCAGAAAAACAGCACAAGCGCAACCGTGTATCTGTGCATCAAAGAGCTGGCCGATGAGCTGCGATCTCATCGTGAGAGGAAGATTCTAAAAATCGACGAATATACTTCAGGCCTGTTGAAGCGCAAGTCAGGCCCGTTGAAGCCCAAGCGCTTCAACAGCAGCAGAAGCTCAAGCGCTTCTGCTGCTGCCACTGGAAGCTCAGATGGAGACAATTCTGACCCGGTAATAGAAGCGGCAAGAGTATTAGCCTATCAGTCTCTAACAACACCATCATTTACTGTTGTTGCTGCGAACAGTACAAGTGTGGCACAAACTGAGACAAGTGGTGCGACTGCTGGAAAGAAGGACTGTGTTTGTGAAAGTCAGAAGTTGGCGGGGGCCGACCATGAAGAAAAATGGAGCAATGGTGTTGGTAGCATGGGGGAGACAAGTGGTGTCTCGCAGAAGTCTGACAAGCAGCTCCGGACCAAGAAGTACATTAAGAAGCTGGAAAAACACCTCATAGTGAGTAGCACTCTGTTATGATTTGTTTATGATTGCTGTTATTGCTATATAGAGCTATTTAAAGGAGTACAGACACATATTTCTGAAGGTATAGAAACTCTACCGCACGTTTCTTGCACGTAAAAGGATGACACTTGGTGTGTATGAAGGTTTGGAAAGGCTATATTAATTTGGTACTTAAGCCCTTCAGGCGCTATGTGTACAACTGTGCACGTGAAAATCAGCGTCATAGCCAGAAATTTAGTTTGCGGGGGGGGGCGGGGTGGGGGGGGTCTTCTCTGCTGTCAACTACCCCTCCTTCATCTCTGCCCCCCTCTCTCTGTCTCTCTCTCTTTATATATATATATATATATAAACTTTCGTCGCAAGTTAAGCAATGTTTTGTTTCGGCAACGCACAATCACGCATCCTCATTAATAAGGCATTCTTGTCTGGGGAGTGCTAGGAGTTTGTCTTAGCGTGGTGTACAACGCCAATATATATAAATATATATATATATATATATCTATATGGACTTCATGTGTATTATTAAAACTTGCAGCACAGGTCCAATCAGAAGTGTTTCTGGATGTTCGTGATACCTTTTAAATGTAATTTTAATCAGTGTTTTTTATTTTGATGCACCACTTTCACCATTGGCGTAGCCAGAGGGGGGAGTTTCGGGGGTCGACCCCCCCCCCCCCCCCCTTTTCTCACGGAACAGAAATTTTCAGAAGGTGGGATCCTCAAGAGCGACATTGATAAAAAGGAAAGCTGGAATGTTGTGGGATCTTCGTGTCTCACAGGAGACCGGCCACCGCGGATTCGAGCTTAGCGAGCCACAGGGCTGCGCTAGCCGTCACTTCCAGCACCGCTGCATGCGAGCTCAGGCCGCAAGGGGCTACCGAGCGACGCACGCATGAACACAGTATTGCCCTGAGTAACGAAAACCATTTATTGTCTCTGGCGGCACCAGCACTGCACAAACGCCCGGGTGACAGGGAGCCAAAGGGGTCCGTCCCACACCAAGGGTGAAAATGCAGAAACGGGCGCCTATAGCACGTCGCTGCGAGAGCACAGGCTCAAGCTGGGACACGCCGCTACGAAAAGTCCTGGCGGCTATGCTGCTTGCTCTGGCGATAACCAGTGTGTCAACTCGCGAGAGATTGGGCTATCGCCTTCGGCTTGGGCTTTTGGGAAATGCGGCTCGGCGTGGTATGACCTCATGCAAGCACTAGGCACCGCTCTTCGGCTTAGCGTCAGGAAAGGATCAGCGCAAAAGGGCACGCTCCCCGTACGGGCAAAGGCACCTGTGCGCGAGCTCAAGTCCTAGTCACAAAGGTGTCGGCGGACGAGAGGAAAGCTTGTATGTACCCGACGCTGGTCCCAGAGATAAGAGAGTCATGCTCAGCAACTAGTAGCCGAACACGGCCGCTTAGTGACGTCAGTGCCCCGCCCTCACCGTAAACCACCGCGAGTGGAGCGCCACCACTGGAACCGGTTGGGAGCGGGCGGGGATAGGCGGGGGGGCGGCAGAGCAGGTGAAGCCCATGCAATGGCGTCGGTGCATCCCTCAATCCCCACATCCTCCTCTCCTTAAATGCCCCCCTACCAGCCTGGCGAAACAGCTGGTAGAGGCTTATGCACCACAGACAATTGAGTCTTTCATGCACAAGCTAAATGCTAACCTCAGCCCAGCAAGCACTCCTAACACTGCGTTCCGACATACAAAAACACGTTCATGCACTATAATAATAATACACAAGGATCGTGGTAACATAAAAACTAAAAAAAAATAATATACTACGCTCTATAATGCAAGAAAATAAACGCTGCGGAAGCGGGGAAGGGGAAATGGCGCGTAATGTTCTGTGGCTATGGCGGGTGGTCGAATACGCAAGAGTTTCGAGGAAGGCTTCTTTGCAGGAATGGGCTCACTGTTGGTACATCGGAGTAGTTGCTTTCGTGGTAGTGGCGGTCCCAATCCAGCCGGGTGGGGCAGGACACTCCCGGGTGAGCTGGCCACGCCGCCATAGCCAAGATGGAAAGGGCCAGCCACAACTGTGGCTGTAAGGCGTTTGCGCGGCGGCGGCGACTGCAGAGAGCCGGGCTCCCGGTCTGACGTCAGCGGGTCACTGACCCCGGCCACCTTCAGTGTCCACGGCGATCTGATGCAGCAGTTGGTGCGACTTGTGGTTGCTCCAACGAGCAACAGGTACCACGCACCCACACATTCCTTGCGGTTTTCTCCATGGCTGCGCAACGGTCCCAAACCATGCAGTGCTCATCGCCGTCCACAATGCGCCGCACCATAGAAGGCACAAAGCGTCCTTCGCCCCCCCCCCCCCCCCTCCGCACCAACGAGTTAAAGTCCCCCCCACACCTGACGACCGCGCACATCACCAACCCCTTTCTCGGTAAAGAAAAAAACAGGAAAAAGAAAATAACAAGAAAAACAATGTTCAATGTCTACGTACAAGTAAAAAAAAAAACATAATGAATTAAACTATACAAGATGCACAGGGCAAACGAAACACACTTTCAAATATTGAAAAAAATAATTACCCTCAGCATACGTACCCGAGAAAAAGAAAAAAATGCACACTGTTAAATTACTACATGAACACTTGCAATAGGCTGGGCTGGGGCTAGCTTCTTTTCGTGCACTGGCCGTAAAGAAGCTAGGCCACTGAGCCGACGTATGATACTTGAGGGCCTTCAGTTGCCAGAAAGGCCGGCGTCCGGCGCGAAATCACACAGGTGACCGCTTTCTCAGATTGTACCGGTGCTTGGTTTGAATGCGGTCCGATGCCCCGGGTGTTCCCTGTTGGCAGCGTGCAATGCCACTGGGTACTGGCATGAGCTCATCGAACTGTGACGCAATGGCCTTCAGGTTGGCGATTTGGGCACGGCTGAGTTTCCCCAAAGCGGGATCCTTCAGCAAGTATGCGAGCGGAGACCAAACTTTCTCTACTCAGTACAGACCAAGCCACTTAGGAGCGAGCGAGGCTGTGAACCCCTTGGTCGCGTCGCTAAGGGCGTTTTTGCACTTCAGGACGAGATCACCTACCTTAAATGAAAGATGGCGGTGCTTCCGATTGTACTGGAGCCTTCTGCTGGGCCCAGGCCGATGCCAAACTCTGCTTTGCTCTACAGAGAGCCTGACAAAGCCTGTCCCGAAGTGCTGATGCTTAAGCAGAACAGTGTGCCAGCGCCTCCTCGTCCCTGAGCTGGCATTGAATGTCTCTGGTCACCGGATTTGCCAACTCCCTTCCAAAATTGAGGACGGCGGGAGAGAAACCAGTTGAGCGATTCCCGGCGGTTCGTATTGCGAACGCGAGCTACTCAAGTGGTCTGCCCAATCCTTTGGACGTTCGGCAAAGGCCGCCAACATTGGTTTGAGATTTCTATTGAGTCTCTCCGTCATATTGAACTGGGGATGGTAGGGCGAAGTGGTCCAGTGATTAATTCCCAGGGAACGGCTCGTAGCAACAAACACCCGAGCGCTGAAATAGGACGCATTGTCCGTAATCAGTCTTTCGGAAAGCCGAACTGACAAAACACTTTCTGTAGCTTATTTATTTATTTATTCACGTTGCCTCACAGGCTCCAGCATCAGAGCATTATGTGAGGGGGGGAGATTATATAGACAGGGGTAATGTCAGGAGCAAAAGTAACATGAGCATGCAAAACAATGTTTATTGACTGTCAGTACCCATCACTGGAAAGTAAACACAACATTATAAAATTGTTAATAACGCATTATTATTTAGAAAAAATTGCCGTTACTTCGGCCCTAAATCTAGTTGGATCACGGATCTTCACGATGTGCTCAGGAAGACCATTCCAGTGAATGATAGCCTGCGGCAAAGCCGATGAATTAAATGCAACGGTTCTACCAGAAATGTGTTGGAAGCTTAGAGGGTTGTTTAAACGACGTGAGGTGCGGTAAGGTTGTGCAAGAGGCAGCGTTGAATGATTGACGCTATAGACTATCTTGTGGAATAGACAGATTAGGGCGATTATTCTCCTTGATTGCAATGTAGAAAGGGAGAGCGATGATTTAATGCTTGTTACGCTTGAGTGACGGTTGTAGTTCCTGGAAATGAAACGTGCAGCGCGATTTTGAACCAATTCGAGGGAATTAATTAAATAAGCCTGATGAGGTGACCAAATGGGTGATGCGTACTCGAGTTGCGGACGAACAAATGTTTGATAGGCGAGCTTTCGGGTAGTGGCAGGAGTTCCATGGAGATTACGTTTTAGATATCCTAATGTGCGCGATGCTTTGGCTGTTACTTTCTGTATGTGGGTGGACCAGCAGAGGTTACTCGTGAAATGAACGCCTAGGTATTTATATGAAAGCGTGCGGGACACTAAAGTATTATTCAGTAAGTAATTGGAAGAAGAGACTGATTTTTTCCGGCTGAATGTCATGAGCTTGCATTTTTCGGTATTAAGTGACATTTGCCATGATGTGCACCAAGCGGTAATGTGATCGAGGTCACTTTGAAGTGCTAGGTGATCTGAAGATGAAAGAATTTTGCGATAAATGATGCAGTCATCTGCGAACAAACGAATGGTTGATGTAATGTTAGATGGCAAGTCATTAATGTAAATGAGGAAGAGCAACGGGCCCAGGACGCTACCTTGAGGTACACCAGATAGTACATCACTAAATGGAGAGGAGTGATCGTTAACAACTGTGAATTGTTTGCGAGATGACAGGAAATTCCTTATCCACGAGGTTGTTGATGAGTCTAAGTTGAGGGAAGTGATTTTAGCTATTAAACGGGAATGCGCGACACGGTCAAATGCTTTTGAGAAGTCTAAGAATATGCAGTCTGTTTGAAAGTTCTCGTCCATATTGTGTAGCAGTTCGTTAGTAAATTCTAGCAGCTGAGTGTCACACGAGAAGCCTTTCCTGAACCCATACTGGTTACTAAAAAAGAAATTATTACTGTCTAGATGCTGCGCAACGCCTGATACGATTATGTGTTCGAGTATCTTGCATGAAACTGATGTCAATGAAATGGGGCGATAATTACGCGCGTTTGTTTTATCACCTGATTTGAAGATGGGGATAATCTTGCCAATTTTCCAGTCGTTTGGAATTTCTCCGGTTGTTAGGGACTGACGAAAGATATAACAGAGAATATTGCTTGAATGTATGACAGTGTTTTTGAGTATTTTTGTACTAATATCATCAACACCGGTGGAGGTTGATATCTTGAGATTATTTATCAATGATGCAATGCTGGTGACACTAATTTCTATGGGGCTCATGTATTGGTAGTCTACATCTTCTAATGGTGGAATAGTGGAATGGTCTTCCTGCGTGAACACTGAAGCAAAATAGTTATTGAATACAGTAGGACATTCTTCTTGATTAATTGGAGCACCAGTGTCATTTAACAAGGAAATAAGAGCCGGAGTGTTAGCGGGCGATATCGTTTTCCAGAATTTTTTGGGGTTGTGCGTCATAAGCGATTGAAGGTCGTGGGAATAATATTTAAACTTGGCTTTACGGATGGCACTGCAATATTTTTTATCGGCGATTGTATGTTTCTGCCATGAAGCCGGTGTGCCCAGGCGCTTAGCTGCTTTGAACAGTCACTTTTTCTTGTTTTTTAGTGCACGCAACATCCGATTAAACCATGGTTTAGACGCATTCATGCGAAAGCTTCTCCAGCACCGCTCGTGCTGTCGCTTTACAAAGCGGAAATAGTGCCACCCATTTAGAAAAATGATCAGCGACACTACCATCAGGTGTGTGAACCCCTGCTTAGTCCTGGGGAAAGGCCCCACAAGATCGCCTATGGCCAATTGCCACGGACGCTGACTGTCAATTGATTTCATCATTGGGTGTCTTGCCACTCTTTGATTTCATCATTTGACAGACGTGGCAGGAATGGCAATAGCGAAAAATGTCACGCTTTATGCCAGGCCAGGTCTGACTTAGTTTTGCAAAAACTTTGGAGCCACTCCAATGACCGGCCAAGGGTTCGTCATGAGAAAATTGCAACAGTGCGCTTCTGAGACATTTGGTGATAACCACCTTAAATGGGCCCACAGACTCATCAATCGGTGGCTGTGTATTTCAGCAAGAGCCCATCATGATCCAGGAAATATAAATCCGCAGGGGACCCAGCGAAACACGCCGATTTCGGCCCCCCTGCGCCCCCCGCACTACCAGCAGCATCTGGGCACTCCGTCTCCCTGAGACCGTCGCTCACTCCGCGACAAAATGGATCAATTTGCTGGGGCTTCAGTAGCTCTTGCCTGCTGAAAGCAATTGCAGTTCTCCCAAAGGGGAGTCTGGTCTCGTCCCCACTCAGGACTGCAGCCATCGGCGTCATGGGTTCGCTTTCGAGAAGCTCCCCCGCTCGCACGCTTTGCGGCACGCTGCTTGCCTGGAGAGCAAAATAACAGGTTTGCCTGCTTGCGGACTCTCCTCTCTCTCCACTCATTTCGCCCCCGACGCTAGCTAGCGCAAAGGCACCGGCAGCGGCTGTCGCACGCACCTGGAGAAAAGCTGTGGGTGAACAATGGGGCATGAGATAGTGCATCAGCTACTGCGTTGGTGCTCCTCTTTCGATACCGCACAGAAAAGGCATAATGCTGTATCAGGTGAGCCCAGCGCACCAGCCGGCCCGCAGGCTCACGGAGCCGCATCAGCCAGCTTAGCGCACTGTGGTCCGTTTGTACTATGAATTTCGTACCATCAAGATAGACATCGCATTTACGTAGTGCAAACATGATAGCGAGGCATTCCTTCTCGGTCACGGAATAATTTCTCTCTGCCGGAATCAAGGAGTGGCTGGCAAAGGCCAACGGCTGCAACACGGCATCGTATTCCTGCAGGAGGATTGCTCCTAAACCCAGATCGCTCGCGTCAGTCTGGACAACGAATGGTCTGGCCAGGTCGGGGAGTCTGAGCTGCGCTGTCTCTGCCGTGGCGCTAGACAGTTGTAGAAAGGCCTGCTGCTGCTCAGATCCCCACTGCTCCTCAACCGACTTACCCAATAGCTTGCTCAAGGGTGCCTGCACTTAGGCACAGGACAGGATGAATGTAAAAATTGGCCATTCCCAAAAAGCGGTGAAGGCCATGTGTAAGTCCTTGGGTGTGGGGAAATCGAGGATTGCCCGAAGTTTCTCCTGGTCCAGCTCAATGGAGCCTCCGCCCAGAGTAAACCCCAGTAACTGAACCCGGGTTTGCGCTAGTTGGGCTTTCGCAGGATTCAAAGTCATCCCAGCGTCCCGCACCCTCTCGAGCACATCGGCAACATCGGCCAAGTGTTCTTCGAAGGTTCGTGAATAAGTCACGATATCGTCGAGGTAGCACATGCAGTGCTACCTCGTGCTTCCCCGAGGATGCGGTTTTTGAGTTTCTGAAAGGTCGCAGGACCGTTGCAAAGACCAAAGGACATACGAGTAAACTCAAATAACCCTTTGTGGGACGTGAACACGGTCTTGGACAGGTCACGCTCATCCATCCGGACCTGTAGGTAACCTTTCGAGGCATCCAGCGTAGTAAAGTACCTCGCACTGCCCAGAGTTCTTACAATGGAGCTAATCATAGGAAGTGGACAGGCATCCTTATGAGTCACTCCGTTCAGACGGTGGTAGTCTACGCACAGGCGATGACTGCCATTTTTCTTAGGCACCAATACCATTGGAGACGCCCAGGCGCTGTACGAGCGGCAGATAATGTCCGCCGATAGCATCTCGTCCAGCAAACTATTAATCACCTGCCTCTTGGCAAGGCCGACGGGCCAGGGGTTACACTTCAAAGAAAGCGCCTCTCCTGTTTCGATCGCGTGGCTTGCCAAATCGGTATAGCCAGGTTGATCGGTGAAGAGCTCGTCGTAACAGTGCTGACAACCGAGCCTTCTGTGTATCATCCAAATGAGCCGCACAGGCGGACAGAGGATGTGGTGCCTCTTTGTGCCATATTGCTCTATCCCAATGGGGATTGGGAGTCGACAAGCTCATAGCGCATGGGCGTGCGCCCGAATTCTGTGCACGACACGGTTCGTGCCATGCCTCGCGATCCCAAAGGGGACCATGAGCGGGCGTGCACGAAGCTCGGGGGTTGCCCCAGAACTTGGCTTGCGACACGTTTCGTGCCGTGCCTCTTGATCCCGAACGGGACCATGAGTGCGCGAGCACAAAACTCGGGGGCTTGCCCCTGAACTCGGTGCGCGACACGATTCGCATGCCGGCAGGCTGATAAACGGCTTTAGCAACGTGAACTGTCCGTCGCGATAGCCGCCATTTGCAATGTCCACAACGATCACGATTTTAAGGAGAAAGTCCCTTGAGAGAATCACAGGAACACTGAGCCTCGGGAGACGAACGAAACGCGTGCGTCTCATTTGCTATCGCCACCTGACAGTCAGCCTTGCGGCGCCAGCCGAATGGGCCATGCATTTCGCAAGATTGAATGTTGTTCGGCAGTCCCACAAGTACACAGCGTGCTTTTGCAAGTGGGACAAAACCTGTTCGCCAAACAACGAAGTGCTTGAGCCTGTGTCCAGCAACGCCAAAAATTCGTGGCCGACAATGGTCACCGGAATAATTGGCGCGTGCGCACCAGCAACACAACCTGCTCAGTACGCCAAGGGAACAAGCAAAGGTTCGGTCACTCGTGCCTTCATGAGCAACCCGCGCTCCTGTTTCCCAGCCTCACCGGAGGCCAGGGCGCGGTGCAGTCCCTTGCTATGCGCCCTCGTTGTTGGCAGCGAAAACGGCGCGCTCCACCTCGGTATCTTTCCCGAGGCGGAGCGGCTTCAGCTCCCTGCCTGGGTTGGCTCGCCGTTTGGCCAAAGGGCCGATAATGAGCGTCTCCCTCCGCAATGCGCTGGGTCAAAAAGCGTCTCTGCGCATGCGTTTCGGGCGGTGGTGCAGCACAGGCTGCCCACCTCCCGTGCGTGTAGGGATCGAAAGCACGTGCACTCAGCTCCCAAGCACACCCGCTTGTAGCCGCAAAAGCAGCTTGGCCGGGTTGTTTCCGTTGGGGAAAGGGCACAGGCCCTTTCTACGCCCAGCTTGGCTCAAGGGCCTTGCTGGCAGGCGGCGGTGGGCGATAGGTGCGTGCGGCGATAATGTCACCTTGAATGCACTTTGCCTCGGCGGCCAATTCCCCCAGATTTCGGAAGCGGCCGCCGCGCAGGTACGCCGAAAAGGTCGGTTGTGCCTGCCTGATCACCCATTTGACGCGTTCCTCGTTCAAGACTTTGGGCTCGGTGACTAAGAAAAGGTCTTCCATAGCCCGTACGTACTCCTGAAGCGACTCATCAAGAGCTTGTGTACATAGCCCAAGCTCTCGCCACATCCTACTCTTGTAGTCAGCGGGTAGGAATTTACGCTGGAATACCACGCGGAACTCCTCGAGGGTTGTCGCACGGTGTCCAGAAAGCCGGTACCACCTAGCCGCTGTATCAGTAAGTGCAACAGGGACGACGCGTCCGAGTACTTCCTGAAACCTAGAGCTCTCTAGTACCGTGCCAGGGAGTAACAGTAATTCCTGGCACTGAGCAGGTCACCGTATCCGCTGTAGGTCGGGACTGCCAACCGTACAGCGGGGGGAGCGCATTTCTTTTCAAAATGGCTCCTAGCGGGGTGCGCCTGCTGTTGTTCACCGCCACCATTTGAAGCAGCTATATGTGAATTGCTTAGGCCGCTTGCAGCCAGCGTCGACAAACCAGGTGCTTGCTTGAAGGGTGTGCCACTGGGCACCACCGAATGTACTCCCAAGGGAGATGGATGAGCGAAATTCGTGGTTGCCGTATTGTAATTCCCACAGGGGGCCGCAGCATTCCACTGGTTTTGGCTGTTCAATTGAGAAGCAGCCCGCGGGCAAAAGTCAGACGGGGCTGAAGCCCCGTTTCCTTGCAGCTCTCCGTAAACTCCACAGGGAGCCGATTGAGAGCGTTGCGACATAGCAGTGCCTGGCATTCCAAAGGGAGCTGTGCCCGACAAATGTGCCCGTGTGCACTGTTTGGAGAGGGCTCTGGCCCCGTTCTCAAACAACGCTACTGCTCCAAAGGGAGCTGGTACGTAGTGCCTCGCGTTCCCGTCCCCACAGGGGGTCATTACAAGCAGGGGTGCAGGAATGCGCTGCTCAAGGAAGACACTGGCTCTGTTATCGAGTAACGCGGCATCTGCTAGCACTAACAAAGGACAAAGGTCACTATGCCTAGCAGACATAATGCGGCGAGCCCAATTCACAAAGACGTATTGACTCGGATAAGCACAAACAAAGGCTTAATGAGCCTTTGAATCAGCGTTGGGCGCCAGTGTGAGATTTTTGTGTCTCACAGAAGACCGACCACCGCGGGTTCGAGCTTAGCGAGCCATAGGGCCGCGCCAGCCGTCACCTCCAGCACCGCTGCACCCGAGCTCAGGCCACAAGGGGCTACCGAGCGACGCGCGCAAGAACACAATATTGCCCTGAGTAACGGAAACCGTTTATTGTCTCTGGCGGCACCAGCACTGCACAAACGCCCGGGTGGTGGGGAGCCAAAGGGGTCCCGCACCCAGGGCGAAAATACAGAAACGGGCGCCTATAGCACGTTGCTGCGAGTGCACAGGCTCAAGCTGGGACACACCGCTAGGAAAAGTCTCGGCGGCTATGCTACTTGCCCTGGCGATAACCAGTGGGTCAACTCGTGAGAACTCGGGCTATCTCCTTGGGCTTTCGGCAAGTGCGGCTCGGCGGGGTATGACCTCGTGCGAGCACTAGGCACCGCTCTTTGGCTTAACGTCAGGAAAGAATCAGCACAAAGTACGCGCTCCCCGCACGGGCAAAGGCACCTTGCGTGAGCTCAAGTCCTAGTCACAAAGGTGTTGACGGACGAGAGGAAAGCATGTACGTACCCTGCGCTGGTCCCGGAGATAAGAGAGCCATGCTCAGCAACTAGTAGCCGAACGCGGCCGCGTAGTGACGTCAACGCCCCGCCCT
This sequence comes from Dermacentor silvarum, assembly GCF_013339745.2. Taxonomy (NCBI): domain Eukaryota; kingdom Metazoa; phylum Arthropoda; class Arachnida; order Ixodida; family Ixodidae; genus Dermacentor; species Dermacentor silvarum. The sequence continues at coordinate 263,829,860 of NC_051154.1, read as the reverse complement.
CACCGCAAACCACCGCAAGTTGAGCGCCACCGCTGGAACTGGTTGGGAGCAGTGGGGGTAGGCAGGGGACGGCAGAACAGGTGAAGCCCGCGCAATGGCGCCGGTGCATCCCTCAATCCCCACAATCTGAAAGCAAGGCGAGGGCTAGTGGCGGTCCGAAGAGGGAGGTGTCATGGGTGCGATCCCCTCTTGCATGCACAGAACATTGCGGCCCCCCACTCATGGCACGCCTCTACCTCATTCCGGATCGTGTTGAGGAACTGTTGAGGGGGGATCAGCGCTAAAATTTCCACACACACAGATAAAGATGTACGAGCGTGTGCATATAAAGGCATTGTTGCTCCCCACCAGGCCTTTGTGTCGTCGAAGAGCTTCTCATTTTTGGTACTTGACTGAATCGTCGACCACACTGCGCCAAATAAAAGCATTCCGGAAATATTGCGACTTGGTTGTCTAGGAAACGCATAACAAGTACCCAGCCTTTTTTTTTCTTCCTTTTCTTTACCTTGTCTCTGGCTTTCATTATGTTAATAAACTTCAGAAGAGCTTGCTGTTAGCGTATAGTTTGTACACGCTGTTAAGAATGAAAATGGTGCAAAAAACGAGACAACGAAGAAAGACCTACAGAACGCTGATTTGCGCATGGCGAAATTGGCAAACAGGTCTAGCAAACAAACAGGTCGGAGGGCAGGTAGGTGAATAGCCTCAAAGTCTACGCAGAAACAGAAATATAGGAACGTTAGCTGCCGTGCCGTTCAACGACCCGGTGAATGTTGAGTGTGACAGTGACTAACGAAAAAGAATTTTAAGAAGGGGAGTGTGGCGATGGATACGAGGAAGGGGGGACGTGCAAAAAGGCGTCAAGAACGAACTTGGCGGATAATTATGGATAAATAGCCAGCCTGATCTCTTGGTTGGCTGAAGTCAAGTGTTGCCCTGATTCTATTGGGAATTATCTTGGTGAATATTTTATACAATACTGAAAGCAAGTTAATGGGTCTATAATTCTTCAGTTTTTAACGTCTCCCTTCTTATGGATTAGTATAATGTTGGCGTTCTTCCAGCTCTCTGGTACACATGAAGTTGTGAGGCATTGCGTATAAAGGGCCGCAAGCTTTTCAAGCATGGTATCTCCTCCATCTTTGATTAAATCTACTGTTATTCCATCTTCTCCAGCAGCTTTTCTCCTGGTCATGTCTTTCAAGGCCCTTCTAACTTCAGCGCTAGTTATAGAAGGAGCCTCTGTATCCGGTTCATCACTATTTTGAATGAAAGTAGCTTGGCTGTTTTGGGCACTGTACAGGTCAGTATAGAATTCTTCCGCTGCTTTTACTATGTCATCGAATTGCTGATGATATTACCATGCTTATCTTTCAGTGCATACATCTTGCCTTGTCCTATGCCAAGCTTTCTTCTTACTGATTTAATGCTGCGTCCAATTTTTACAGGTTCCTCAATCTTTCCCACGTTATAATTTCGAATATCCCTTACTTTTTTCTTGTTGATTAGTTTTGACAGTTCAGCGAATTCTATCTGATCTCTTGAGTTGGACATTTTCATCTTCTGTCGTCTTTTATTAGGTCCTTTGTTTCTTGGGAGAGCTTACCTACAGGTTGCCTTGGTGCCCTACCTCCCACTTCAATTGCTGCTTCTGCGATCAACCTAGTTACGATTTCATTCATTACCTCTATGTTGTCTTTATCTTCCTTTTCTAAAGCTGCATATTTGTTTGCAAGCACCAGCCTGAATTGGTCTGCTTTTACCCTTACTGCCTCTAGGTTGGCCTGTTTCCTCTTGACTAATTTCACTCTCTCTCTCTTCAAATTGAGAGAAATCCTAGACCTCACTAACCTATGGTCACTGCACTTAACCTTACCTAACACTTCTACATCCTGCAATATGCTTGGATCGGCAGAGAATATGAAATCTATTTCATTCCTTGTTTCTCCATTAGGGATTTTCCAGGTCCACTTCCTGTTGCTGCGATTCCTGAAGAAGGTATTCATTATTCGGAGCCTATTCCTTTCCGCGAATTCTACTAACATCTCTCCTCTTGCATTCCTAGAATCGATGCCGTAGTTGCCAATTGCTTGCTCACCAACCTGCTTTTTCCCCACTTTTGCATTGAAGTCGCCCGTGACTAAAGTATGCTGAGTTTGCACCTTTCTCATTGCTAGTTCATCTTCATAAAACTGTTCTATTTCTTCATCGTCGTGACTAAAGGTTGGGGCATAAGCTTGAACTACCTTCATTTTGTACCTCCTATTCAGCTTTATTACGACGACTGCTACCCTCTCATTAATGCTGTAGAATTCATCAATGTTGCCCGCTATGTTGTTATGCACTAGAAATCCTACCCCGGATTCTTTCTTATCTGGAAGACCTCTGTAGCAGAGGATGTGGCCGTTAGTCAGCACTGTGTAAGCCTCACCAGTTCTTCTAACCTCACTAAGGCCAATAATATCCCAGGAAATGCCTGATAATTCTTCAAATAGTCCTGCTAAGCTAGCCTCACTCGAGAGGGTGCGTGTGTTGAACGTTGCCAGGTTCAGTTTCCAATGGCGGCCTGTCTTGACCCAGAGATTCTTAGCACCCTCTGACGCGTAGCAGGTCTGACCGCCGCCTTGGTCAGGTGCTCCGCAGCCACTGGGAACTGAGGGCCATGGGTTAATTGTCGGAGTCATGAGGGGGGTAGTGGCCAAATACTGCACCAGGGAGGCCAATTCCTGTTCTGGTGAGGGAGTGACTTTGATGAAGCTTAGTGGACCTTCCTAGTTTGGTTGCACCTGACCTAGTATAGCCCCACTAGCTCTCGGCGATATATATATTTTTTTCTTTCCGGTGTCAGGCACCACTCCATGCCTGAAAATGTGGTGGAATGGAGTAGGATTCGAACTTAAGACCTTCAGATCTGAAGCCGAGTATTCTACCTCTGCTCCACACAGCGCACAGTGTCAACACCTAAATGTTCTTACACCGTGCACCGAAGCGACAGAGTTGCAGAGGCCAAATCCGCTTCGCTGCTGCCCTCCTCCCTCACCTACGACGGTCCCCGCGCGTGCCTGTCGCCGTGTCACCTCTTCCTCTTCACAACCACAATTTCTCTCTCTCGCTGTGCCTGCACCGCCCGCTCCCTGAGGTTTCGTTTTCTGCCGTTATCGGGAAGCCAGCGTTGGCTGACGTGGGCAGTTTCGTGGCCTTCGCTCGATGTGTGCTTGCACGCCGCGGTATTTCACGAATCGCACCGTTCGTACGTCATGCTATGGTGGACGAATACTTCAAAAAAAGTCCTTTTAATTCAAACAAATTTTTGGGCGCCCTCAAGTTCTAATTATTGAGATTCGACTGTACATGGAAGTCAATGGAATTTAGGTCGGGACCGCGAAAACACGATGTAGCAGCCGGGAAAATGCAGCAGTGATTAAGGTATCAATGGGATTCCACTATTAGAAATGTTTTCTTGTAAAAATAAATTCATTTTTCTTGATATTGTGTATGTTTTGATGATACGAATTTTGGGTGATACGAATATTTCACGTGACCCCGAGAGATTCGTATCACCGAGATTTTACTGTATACAAGAATCCTTAACAAGGAGGATGCATGTTTTTGCGTTGCTGAAACAACACTCTGCTTAACTTGTGAAAAAGTTTTTCATTGCTAAGGCGTGCAGCCACTGTGCATCAAGTTATGCTATCATCCTTAGGCTATTTTTAAAAGTGATGATATTAAAGACAACTGAAATTCGTTCTGTAGCCATATGGTTTTCATGATTCTGTGAAGGTATACAAGAAATGTTGTGAAACTAAATTTTCGATGGACAGAATTAATTGTGCCCGAAGTGGTTAAGTTGGTCTTGAAATGCCAGACCTGCCGTCATTGATGATAAAGACGGTAACGTTGTGTCTCAGAAAATTTGCTGATACCGTGTAGCAATAAGGCTAAGTGTGATGATGTTGCTCACAAAAAGTAATTAAGTGGGCTACATGTATTTTTTTGTGGCTGCGCTAGTGTATGGCAGCCACAGTAATCGTAGGAATGGAGCAAGCCAGTGTATTATTATGATGGGAGTTGTCCACCTCCTCGGTACCAGCACTCGTTTGTCGAAACAAGTCCAGTACACTGCTGTTAATTTGACTCCAATTTGATCTCGACTGAAGGTTTCGCTGGCATCTGTACATTTTTATGGACCACAACTTCCGTTATTTTAATCCTGAAACTGGCCCTCGCCAGATGATTTGAGCTTGACTGGTCAGGATGCACACACCTGACTACAGTGGTGACCTTAATGGCAGCACCGTTGGTCTTGGTGGTGATAAGGGACAGTGACCGCTTATATACGCTATCTTGTGATGAAAATGCCAATTTTTGGCCGGCCCTCGACAGAGTTGCAATGAAAACGGCAGCTTATAATGAATGATTACCATAGATACACCTTATTCTAACACGTACAGGTAAAAAAATAGCTTCCGAACATTGCCTGCACTTGTACACAAAACCGAAACCTCGCTCAAGGCATTTGACAAAAGACTTCTGTCAGATGCAACGTAATCACTGTTGCCATCACAAAAATGCGACAACAAGGTTTTTGCACTGGTTGACAACGACGCTGTGCTGTGTTCATTACGAAAGCTTATTCAAAACAGAAGTTACTTTACGTGCTAACCTAGTGGCAATGGAGCCGTGACACATGTCCTCAGTATGTAGGAGCCTTTCATCCCATGATGCACCAGCGAAGTGGTTAGTTGAGGCGTGGGGCACCATCCTGTTCATGATGGTTCTTGGGTCGTTCTAGAGATGTGGAATATCAAACGCAGTGGACTGCATAGAGGATGACATGTTTGACCCATAGCAATGAAGAGCTGTTCGAAATTGACAACCATGAGCATTAAGTGCAAATAAATTTCCGTTCTTTGAAGGGAAAGACAGGTTCATTCTTTTTATGATTGCCAGAATCAGAGGCATGCTACTTTATTGTTGTTTAAAATCAGGTGCACAGTGCACTTGAGTGCACAATATTTTCTTACCTTGAAAAGCTAAATAATTGAGTGCGTGTTAGATTTGAGGGTGCGTTCGTAGGTGTGTTTGTAGTTTTTTTTTTTTCCTGCTTATTTTATTTGCTGGATAAATTTAATTTGGTCTGTCCCTTCAAGGTCATATTAACGGAAGCTGACTGTATTACGGTAGATTACTTAGGGCACTCTGACACTTCTCTATAATTTTTCACGGTTTAGAGGGCTTGGATCTTCATTTTACGAAGAAAAAAAATGACAAGTAAGAAATATGTCAATATTCTTTAAAATTATCCATGAAATAATTTTAGCTCACGAAATGTTATATCATAAAAATTTATTACAGCACACTTTATGAAGAGAGCTAGAAGCAGTTAAATATTGCTGTCCTCACAAGGCATGGCATTCTCCCTGAGCTTGCGTTCTGTGCTTCTGCAGCTATTTTCCACCTATAAGTGTCCTTGGGTGACAGGAATATTTCTGGTCAGTTTTGAGCGCATTCCCACGTCTCCTTCTGATGAAGGGAGCTTGAGGGTCTTCATTTCTAATGCTTTCTTTCTTGTTACCGTGGTGATGGCAGCCTCAAAGTGAAGATTAAAAGGCAGCGCTTGCTTCTTCTATAGACTGTACTCGCTGCCAAGCTCTGTGCACAAATTTGCAGCCAAAGAAACGAGCGCTGGCCCACTAATATCCTCGAGGCAGAAATAAGAGCAGAGCACTACATAACATACATGCAGGAAACTCTACTGGGAGTTGTGTGACGCTGACAAATACGCGAAACGCACAAAAGAGCAACAAGGGAGATCGCTACAACATCGGATATAACAGTGGTAGACGGCTGCCTCATTCATTTATGGGAAGCACGCAGAAGCCTGACGAGGCGATGGAAAAGACAAAGCTCAAAATACGCATAGCACAACTAACACAGGAGGCTAATGCTTATGCACAAACACTAGAAAACAATAATTGGCACCAATTCTGTGAATCTCTACAAGGAACCCTACACAAAAAAGGCATGGGCCATTCTGAGAAGCATGATAGATCCTGCAAATACAAAAACAGTGACGAATCTTGAATGCGAATTTTGAGACGCTGACACACATCTCCTAGACACTCTAAAAGGCATATATATAGGAGCCAATTCCACGCAAAATCATGATACTCCCACATATTCAGGAAGGAACAATGGGGAGCTAAATGCCCCTATATTGGTGGCAAAGGTTTTGCAGCAGCTCAACCTTTCGAGAAAAATACGGCGCCTGGACCGGACAAAATTACAAACGCCATGATTTGCAATCTTAGCCTCAGTACTTTGACAGGGCTAACAGGTCTCTTTAACAAACATGTATAGACTGAAGGAGTTCAAATCCCACAGGCATGGAGGCATGCACAGATAATTCTAATACCGAAACCAGGGAAACCAAGGGACATTAAAAACCTCTGACCCATATCACTTGCATCGTGTCTGGGCAAGCTTTTTGAAAAGGTTATACTGATGAGACTCACTAGGTACATAGAAAACAGCAACCTTTTCCCAGAAACTACGTTTGGCTTTAGACAGCATATGCCAGTACAGGACGTATTTCTCCTACTGAAAGAAGTATTAAACCTAGAGAGAGGAAATGCAGACATATTTATAGTGGCATTAGATATCAAAAAAGCTTTCAATACCATTTTGCACAAAAGTATTTTAACCGAACTATCGAATATGCACTGCAGACAGCGGACTTATGAATACATAAAATCATTTCTAGACAACCGCACAGTCACGATAGGGCTAGGATCCACCCGCTCAGACGTTTTACAGACCCCCAAAAGAGGAACACCGCAAGGTTTAATTCTTTCACTGCTTCTCTTCAGTATAGCAATGAAAGGACTAGCAGTGAAACTACAATGGATCCCAAACTTGAGACATGCGATTTATGCAGACGACGTAGCTCTCTGGTCTGCAAAGCGATCTTTAGGGAAATGTCAGGAAAACCTTCAGAAGGCAATTAGCATTGTAAAGGATCATGTGGCAAAAGCTGGCATGATTCGCGCCCCGTAGAAGTCCGAACTAATCCGAGTAAGTGTGCCTTATACACGAAAGGACGATAGATCTCTGATAAAGCTTGCCCTGGGAGGTCAAACAATACAAGATATATCTAAAGCTCGTATACTCGGACTATGGATACAGGAAAATGGAACAGTAGGGCACACGATCGCAAATTTCCGGAAAACATTTACAGTAGAACCCTGCTGTTACGTTCCCGGCCCCTGGGTGCAGCGTTTTTTCAGCTGTTATGTCATTTTCGGCCGGTCCCGGCATAACTCCCATAGAACCCAATGCATTGGTAGTCCCGCTGTTACGTCGCAACTGTGGGACCGTTCCCGCATCATGTGTTCTGAACTGCCACCCTGCGCCGGCCTGAGCGGC